>NC_000069.6:142258472-142465972 GCF_000001635.26 Mus musculus | reverse complement strand
GTAAGTTTATGCATTTATTTATGAATAATTGTCAGATGATTGTAGATGGTTTTTAACCTCATTGATACACTGCAACCCCTTCACCTAAGGCTTGAGAGAAATCATGGAAGGGAAGACCAGGAAATTTGTGAGAGCCAGAGGACCAGGACTCATGCTACACGAGTTTACCTTCTAGACACGACAGGGAGGTTGCACCCCTGACATCTCAACACTGATTACCTAAATGCTTCTTTAAAATGACAAGATGAGGGCTGAAGAAATGGTTCTGTGGGCAAACAGCTTGCCTCGCAAGCAAAAAAGTCTGAGTTCAAATCCCCAGCATCCATGTTAAGCCTGGGTGAGATGGCTCACCTACATTCTCGACCCTGAGGAGATGGAGAGAAGAAGATGCCAGCCTGGCTGAGGGCAATGAAGGTTCCCTGCAAGATCCTGTCTCATAGAAAACAACTAAGGAAGATACCCAGGGTTGACCTCTGGCCTTCTCTCTCTCTCTCTCTCTCTCTCTCTCTCTCTCTGTCTCTCTGTGTGTGTATGTGTGTGTGTATGTGTGTCTGTCTGTCTGTCTGTCTGTCTCTGTCTCTCTCTCTGTGTGTCTGTGTCTGTGTCTCTGTGTCTCTGTCTCTCTGTCTCTCTGTGTGTGTCTGTCTGTCTGTCTGTCTTTCTCTCTGTCTCTCTCTCTGTGTCTGTGTCTCTGTCTCTTTCTGTGTCTGTGTCTCTGTGTCTCTGTCTCTGTCTGTGTGTCTGTCTGTCTGTCTGTCTCTGTCTGTCTCTGTCTCTCTCTGTGTCTGTGTCTCTGTCTCTCTCTGTCTCTGTCTCTGTCTCTCTCTCTCTCTGTGTGTGTGTCTGTGTCTGTGTGTGTCTCTCTCTCTGTGTGCCTGTGTCTGTGTCTGTGTCTGTGTCTCTGTCTGTGTGTGTGTGTGTGTGTGTGTGTGTGGTATGTGCACATTAGTAAAATGTCAGCATTTACTGACCTTCTGGTAGCTACTGCCTCACACACCCCATCAGTTACTCTCAAGTGGAACGTTACCCCAGTTTAAATGTGTCTCTCCAAAGTTCATGTTGAAATACAATCCTCTTCGTGGTAGTATGAAGTAGGCACAGCCTTTCTGAAAACCCTTAAGTCATTGGGCTTCACCTCGTGAATGAAATTGATTCCCTATTAAAGAGTCTCCGGTGTACTGTCTGGCCTTCTGTTTCCTCTGTCATCTGAGAATGTAGCAAGGGAGAGACCAGAAAGCCAGTCCTCGTTGCATAGAAAACCTGAGGGCTTTGATTTTCAGCTTCTTAACTTCTAAAAGCATGAAAAAAATAATATTACTTGTAAGTTACCCAGTAAAAGTGTTTTTTTACAGCACCAAAGAAAATGGTCGTTATGCCTGTTATCAGAGGCAAACAAAAGGAGAGGCCAGTTTGACTAAGAACAACTATTTTGATTGAAGCCAATTGTTGCCCAGATGTTTTCCTGCCCCTCTGAGCAGCAATGTATGTAGATACTAGCAGCAAATGTACGTTCTTAATTATAGGTTGCTAATTTTTGTTTACTCTAAACCCCTGCTATCTAGAGACTTCTCTGTTGACAGTTATTTGCACACCTACTTCTTTTTCTTTCTTTGTCAACATAATTTTTCATTTTAGTTTAGTATATAAAGCATTTCATTATGACATTTCCTTACGTACATATCACTATAGACTGCTTGTGACTCAAACTATAAATAACCTCATTGCAGCCTCTGCCACAGCCTCCACCAGCTAGCTGGAACATCCATTTGCTTTGGTCTGTGCAAATGCATTTGATGGTGTTGGCTGAACCGCATTTAAGCCGATGGAAACTCTTTCCTGTCGAGCTCCCCTGCCTTGCGGAATCTATGTCTTCAGTTACTCTGGCTAGAGCAGGTTTCCTTGAGCCTCTCAGCACTGGTGGATGGATTTATGGCCACCCCAAGAGTCACTGTATAAGCAGTTAAATGTTATACAATGTCACACACACACAAAAACCAAAAACGCAGAAATCGGTGCTAAATGGAAATATTCAGTATAACAGTTCATTCAGAAAGGAGCGTCCCTTTATTTTTCGAGTGCTCTGGCTTCCGTTTTCCCTCTTTATTAATTGAAGTAAACATGCACATTGACGACGTAAGCTTTTCTTTTTTCAGACAATATTTTAGTAAAAAGGTAGTTTTAAATTTGCAGTTACTTGTCTCAGTCACCTACAACCTGGGCATCGAAAGTGTTTTCCGTGTGAATATGGAAAGTCTTCGGGGATTCCATTTCCTTACTCCTAAGTTTCAGGCGTAGCCTCCTTTGAAGCAGCTCCTCCCAAGAATTAACTGTGTCCAAGAAGGCTTGCCAACTTTCCTCTCCCACCTTTCCTTCCTCTGCACAGACATGTGGTGAGTGGCTCAGCCATTCCGTCTTTAATACGTACATTGTGCCAGGGTGTGAAAATACCTGTGAGTGCCAAGCATCGTCAGAGCTCAGAGCCATTGCTGTCAGGGAAGCCTCATTAAACGAAACTGTAAATCCACCACAGGACTCTGTTCAGTTCTCTCTGCAGTATACGGTTCTGTGCCTGGTGTTAGAAACAGTGCACACAAACCCCTGTTGTGGTTTCCTAAATTCGCACCTGCCGTCCAGAAGAACCAGCAACAGTGGTGACATCTAAGGATCACTTCCCTTGAGAGGGCGGTGATGGGGAATGAGTACCCAAGACGATGTTTCCTCATTTTATCTGGTCAGCTCTCTGGTGTTTGAATCCCAGCCTCCGCTGACCCTATCCTCCATCCTGCCTCAGCCATTAGCATCTAAGATCTCAGGCTAGACTTTGCCTTTTGTCACAACTACAGTACCTCCACAGTCTTGCAACACCACAGGTACCTGTCCAGTTATGGAACCATATTCCCCTTTGGTAAAAGTTATTATCACGCCACGAATGGCAGCCAGCTGCGGGACTTGGGCACACTCTATTCTTCCGCTCACAAATTGAGGACAGCGCCCGTCCTTTCCACATGGGCGGATGCACAGAGGAAAAGCTTACCTTGAAGACATTTGGCCGCGCAGACTTGGGTCTTCACTAACAGAACACATCTTGGCGGAAGCGTGTGGTAGAGTAGAAATACTCACCTTTCCAACACAAAAACAACAGGGAAGGAGAAAAGGCTAGAGTTGTACATTCTCCTTTAGGGGAAAGCCACAGTGACCTAACATCAGGCCATTCTCCTAGTGGTTCTACAACCTCCCAGTAGCACCACCCTGGGGACACAGTCTTTCAATGCATGGACCTTTGGGAGACAATATGCAAACATTCTGCTCTTTCCACCTCTTTACCCTAAATTTCTCTGAAAACGGCCACCCCTATTGTTCTCTCATCTTAACTGGACCCTGTTCCTCCAGGAACAGGCGTGGAGGTCAGAGGACCCTTGGAGTCTTTCCCTCCACCTTCTCAAGAGTGAGAGACAGGTGGTGGAGATGCAGAGGTTTCCACTGCATCCAGGAGAGCCTTTCTTGATCACCAGCAATGCTCTTGCAGGGAAAGAAAACCATTTTCAAGACATCTTTCTATTTTCTCAAGATTTTTGAGACAGGGTTTTACTATGTAGCCCCGAGTAGCCTACAATTCAATACATGGACTAGGCTGGCTTTGAACTCATGGAGATCCACCTGCCTCCTGACTGACAGAATTAAAGGCATGTAGCAGCAAGTCACCATTCAATTTGCCAATTTAAAAAACAAAAATTGCTAGATTTTTCTATTAATTATTTTATTTATTTATGTCTCAAATGTTCCTCCCTCCTCCTAGTCCCCCCTCACAGAGTTTCCCCCCCCCTCTCCCCTTCCCTTTGCCTCTGAGAAAGCCCCCCACAACATCCCCCCATCCTGGGGCATCAAGTCTCTAAAGAATTAGGCACATCCTTTGTCACGGAGGCCAGACAAGGCAGCCCTCTGCTACATATGTGCCTGGGACTTCAGACCAGCCCATGTATACTCTTTGATTGGTGGCTCATTCTCTGGGAGCTCCCAGGAGTCCAAGTTACTTGATACTATTGGTCTTCCTATGGGGTGGCCATCCCTGTCAGTTCCTTCAATCTTTGCCCTAACTCTTACATAGGGGTACCTGACCTCTGTCCAATGATTGGCTGTGAGTATCTGCATCTGTTTCAGTAAGCTACTGGTAGACCCTCTCAGAGGACAACCAAGATTCCTGTCTGCAAGCACAGCATAGCATCAGTAATAATGTCAGTTCATGGAATGAATCTGAAGTTGGGCTGGCCACTGGATGGTCTTTCCTTCAGTCTCTGCTCCATTTTTGTCCCTGAATTTCTTTTAGAGCAATTTTAGGCTGAAAGTTTTGTAGGTGAGTTGGTGTCCCCATCACTCCATTGAGGGTCCTGTGTGACTACTGGAGGTGTTCTCTTCAGCTTTCATATCCCCACTGTTGGGCATTTTGGCTAAGGTCACCCACATTGAGTCTGGGGAGCCTCCCCTTTCCCAGTTCTCTGAGACTTTCCTCCAAACTCCCATCTCTGGCAGCTGATTATTTTCATTCATTCTCCTCACACTCGTGGCCTTTCTCCTGCCCCAACCCCCAAACCTGATTCTGCTCCCTTTTCCCCCTCCCCCACCCCTCTCCCTCCCTTCCTCTGTCTCCCAGGATTATTTTGTTCCCCCTTCTAAGTGGCATTTAAGCATCCTCACTTGGTTCTTCCGTCTTGTTTAACTCCTTGGGGATCTGTGGGGCGCATCATGGATACTCTGTACATTTTAGCTAATATCTACTTATCAGTGAGTACATGCTATGCATGTCCTTTGGGATCTGGGTTACCTCACTCATACTATTCAGCTTTTAAAAATAAGGACATCATGAATTTTGCATGCAAATGGATGTATACTAGATTTAAAGAAAAATGTGAATATAAACTTCTACTTATGCAGAACTGCATCCTAAAACATCTATTATCTTTTTGGGCTCCCTAACCCCGTGAGTATGTAGTTACTTTTTAAAAAGCCAATTTTTTCTTATGGTTGTTTGGTTACATCCCACTATTAAAATAATAGCACTGCTATCAGAATTCTTTATTGTACAAAAAAAAACCACTGTATTTTCAATAAAGATACAAGATTTGTATAGAATTTATATAAGATATATTTCATATAAAATAAAAAATCACTCACTTACAATATGAAAATAGAAACAAAGAAGTCTTGTCTTGGGAAATGTAGCTTGATGGAGATTAATCTTGAATTACCAATCAACACTTTAATTTTAAAAAGGAAAAGCTCCACTTCTTCATCCTCCAGAGAACTAAATTATAAAGCCAACTGGCAAACACTTCAGGGCCATAGAATAATGGGCTACGTGACTATGGAAAACCCTGTGAGGGTAATTTAACATGTGTGCAGACCAGAATGACAGAGCTGCTTGGAATGGGTATAATTTATCTTGACTTGAACAGAGCCATGGTAGGAATTGAAACCATGACCCCAGAAAAGTATAGTCTGGTGTGCTGTGTCAGCCCCTTCTTCAGCCAGCTCCTGGTCAGGCTGTTTCCCCACTTTCTAAACATACTACTTCTTGTCATTATGGAAAGATTATTGGAGACAGCTCACAGCCACAATTTGGTGACATACCAAACAGGGAGGGTGACAGCCACTGTCCACAAAGCCAAATGGCACAGCTCATATAGAACCATTTGTGATCTGTCTACATGGGCAAAGAAAATGTTGCTCTAATAACAAACCCAGTACAGGAACATCGTTCATCAAGACCTGCACACACCCTGCACATGCATGTTCCACCCTCAGAAGCTGCTTCAGGACGCTAGTGATCGGTGTGACAGTCCCCCAGGGAAAAGGTCATTAAAAACATTATGGACCTGAAAGCCAAATATTATATAGGTTTTCTGTTGAATATAGGTGATTTCCCCAATATCTGGTGGTCAGATTGATGGATATTTGATATTTCCATAGGGAAGAAAACCAATTTTGGATTAGCTAACAAGAAAAGTAGAATCCATTTTCATTCAACTTAGCAATAGGATTTACATTTATAAAGCGACCCAAACATAAATAAAGAGAAGTTCACATTATTAAGCTAAAGAATATGTAGCCTGGCTAAGAAGATGGTCATCATCAGAGGGAACACAGATGGTGATATATTAGAAATGCATACTATTGTTTAAAGGTAGAAATGAGCCTCATTTATATGAGAAATGGGTTTCAGACAAGGACATAGTGGAGAAATTGCTGTCAACTTGCTGGGAATATTAGTCTTGTATGTAATTTATGAGAAACATGAAACGTTTAGAATTCATGAGGCTGAATAAAAATGATGAAGAGTTTGAAACTAGGTGACACGAACACAGGCTAAGTAGATGTGACTGTCGTCCAGTAGAAGATAAAAGAGGGGGTAACCACAGCCTGCTAACTCGCAAAGGGACAGTATGCAGATGGGGACCAGCTGTCCTCCATCTCCAAATGTGAGATGAGACAGAGGAAATGGCTCCAACCTCCAGCAACCTTCAGCCTGGGAGATTTGGATTAGATATGAAGAACAGCTTCCTCGGAGCAAGTTGTAAATTACTGAGCAAATCCCTGAGCGACACTGTAGACGGTCTTTCCCTGGTTATCGTTTGAGAACACAATGTGCTTTTCCATCTATGGGAACATGAGCACACCATAGAGCTGCAGAGTATGAAAGGGAGAACTCAGTGTATGGTATAATTCCCATCATTAGGAGTCAACCCAATCAAAGTTGGTATTTTTCCCCACAGGGATTTGCATAGTTGGGCTTTTTTTTTTTTTTTTGTCTTTTACTTTTTGGGAAGTCCCGATCCAGTGGTTGGGAATTTTACTGGTACTAATGCATTTTTATAGAATGTTAAAACATTATCCTCTACCTCACTTTGAATATTTGTGGCTCATTTTTACTGGTCTTTAAAAGTGGGTCAGCTCTGTAAAAACTGCAGAGTAAATTAAATATTGACTCATTCACTGTTCAAGAGCGCATATTGCTATTTGATCATCCTGTTTCTCAACCACAATTTCTTGGAAAACAGATCAGTATTTTTAATTACATTTTTATTGAGGGGTGGGGTGGGTATCTTGCCTACCACAGCACATTGCTACATCTACTCCAGTAGTGATCCGCGTGACAGGCCTAGAAACCTGGACGTAGTCCTGAGGCGAAAAGTTCACAGAAACAGTCTCCTGGAACCGTGGCATCCCATATACTAAATGCTTCAAACTTGTCCTTGCGAACGGATCTGTGCGCTTTCCCTCAGTATTGTTTTATTATAGGTGTCTCCAAGCAATGACTTGCCAAATACCTAAACAAAATTGAACTTTGCTTCCTGGCCTTCACCAATGCCCTAGGCAGTCCTTGAGCCAACCTGGGCTTTGAATACAGTAAGAATGTTGCCTATTCAGTGACATTCAGAATTGCCTCTAGTATTGTAAGAGAGATGGTGAAAGAAAACATGCATTACTATTTACTACATAGTTAGAAATCTCAGTTCAAGCTTAGCAAAGTAAGTTTAGAATTCTTATAGTTATATATGGCAGAATACATTACTTATTAGTAGAAAGTCCCCCACACACAATCACTTAGAATAATAGCTGATCTACTCCCATATGCAAGAATTTATATGCCGGGTGTGGTGCTACACGCCTTCAATCCCAGCACTTGGTAGGCAGAGGCAGGTGAATTTCTGAGCTCCAGGCCAGCCTGGTCTACAGAGTGAGTTCCAGGAAAGCCAGGACTATACAGAGAAACCCTGTTTTGGAAAAACTAAAAAGAAAGAAGAAGAAGAAGAAGAAGAAGAAGAAGAAGAAGAAGAAGAAGAAGAAGAAGAAGAAGGAGAAGGAGAAGGAGAAGGAGAAGGAGAAGGAGAAGGAGAAGGAGAAGGAGAAGGAGAAGGAGAAGGAGAAGGAGAAGGAGAAGGAGAAGGAGAAGGAGAAGGAGAAGGAGAAGGAGAAGGAGGAGAAGGAGAAGGAGAAGGAGAAGGAGAAGGAGAAGGAGAAGGAGAAGGAGAAGGAGAAGGAGAAGGAGAAGGAGAAGGAGAAGGAGAAGGAGAAGAAGAAGAAGAAGAAGAAGAAGAAGAAGAAGAAGAAGAAGAAGAAGAAGAAGAAGAAGAAGAAGAAGAAGAAATTATTTACAATTATCTAGGAAGAAGGAAGGTTGTGGTCTAAGAAGGAACTAGAGTAAATACTTAGAACTATAGATAGCTGATTTACACCCATACAAAGGAATTTACAATGGCCTAGGGGGGAAGGTGGGCTATACAATAGACTAGAATTGGAACTATGGCAAGGGTGTGAAGCCCTTTCCCCTGACTTCTAAAATTAAGCTGGCCTTAGGTGGGGCTGCTTTTGATCCCAATTGTTAACATTGAATTTTATCCCAGTTGGTTCCTGGTAGCTTTTTTTATGCATTCCTCTATTTTGTGTAAAAGTCACTTATAAAACTGGTGCTTGCTTGAGACAAATATACACTCCGTGTCCACGTCTGTTTGTCACCCTTTTCATCACCAACTCCTTGCCTGCCTGTAACCAGAACCCCCGAATTTCTTCCGCGGATTGAGGGAGGCCCACTGAGTCTGGTCGGCAGCAGCACATGTGCAGAGATCAGAAACAACCTGTGGGTGCTGGCTCTCTTCTTCCACGATGTGGGTTCTAGGGATTGACCAAAAGTACTTGGTAGCAAGTACTTTTATCTCCTGAGTCACCTGATCAACTCTTTATATCAATATATATATATATATATATATATATATATATATATATATATATATATATATATATATATATTTCAACTTTCAGTGAAACCAAGGCTAGAATCTGAGTTCTAGCAATAAGCATCATGGTATTGTATATTTACTTGGCATATATATCAAGCATTTATATTTTTTTACAGTTCTCTTGAAAGAAGAGATACAACCTAACTACATTTCTGGGTATAAGAATCTGGGCCTGTGCTTCTGTTCTGATTATCAGAATAAATCAGGGAAGATAGACAAGTACAAGGCTTAGTGTGTGCAGTGAAAATTAACATGTAAGATCTGGGTTTGCTACTCTTCTGTTGCTGTCACAAAATGACATGACCGCAGCAAGTGGCAGAAGGGGAAGCCACTTTTCATACTTTTTTGGCTGACAGCACCAGGGGAATACAAGTCCATCGTGGTGGTAGCACCAAGCACAATGGTAGGAGCAGGAAGCCAAGAGATCATGTCCCAGTGACAAGCACAAAGCACGGAGAGCAAACCGGAGTGGATGGGACTGTAGACTCCAAGCCTGCCCCACTGATAGGCTTCCTCTGGCAAGACTGTCTCCTGGAAATTCTGTAACTTCTCACAACAATGCTCCCAACTGGGGATCAAGTATTCAGAACTCTGAGCCCATCTCAAACCACCACAATTTCTGAATTTTCTAAGGACACAGTTATATTGGGTATACTTTTACTATTTTTATCAAGTGGGTCCTTATATAATATATATAACATAACAGGGTAACTTGCTACAACAACAACACCATGTTAGATATTGAGTGTAAGAACTTTTCATACTTGTTACCTTATAATAATATTTAGAACTTTCTAAGTTCCAGCTCTAACTTAGATATATTATCATCACAATAAAAAAGTATGTTGGCCCAAAGTGGTTAGCAATTAAAGTTGGAGCTAGATTTCAGAGACTTTGTAGACTGACATTTTTCAAGAAATCCTTGTCTCTGGAACACTTCTCTACCCTGGAATATATTAGTAATACTTTTTTGAAGTACCTAATGATACCTTTGTCATATACAATACTGGGAGTCAGAATTCACCTGTGTGTAATCTCTGGTGTCCACTGCTTTTGAGAGTGTTGATACAGTGAGTGACCATAGAATATACAATGTTTCTTTCTGGAGTCTAGAGCAGGCATGCTTTCTGCTCCACATTCCATGCATGTTAAGTCACCTGAAGCTCGAAAGCCATTGTGAGCCATTGTGTGGATAATCCATTGCAAGCACAATATCACACCTAATCCACTTTGAGTGACCCTGTAAGAAACAAGTTTCAAGGAACTGGTACAAAATCGCCATTCTCATTAATGGCTATCGCATGAATAATGAATCATCCTTCCTTTCTGACCCAGGAGTTGGTACCTCCCTCCAGCAGCCTTGAAATATGGCTGCCTGACTTGTTTACTAGCAGGTAGGTAAATCTCATACCCTTGCGCTGATTCCACTCATAAACCCCCTACTGATACCTGTGCCACACAGACTCATTCAGAGTTGAGCACTACCAACCACACCATGTAGAGCAAAAGACAAAAGAAGGAACTTATTAGACTATACATACATGTAACACATAGGAAAATGCAAAACGATTTATAGATAACTGCTACAATCTTCTTTGCTACAACTGAACAAAGGTCAAAATCTATCTTTGTAACGTTATTTCCCCCAATGTCCGTGTTACATTCTCTTTGCCCTTGGTTACAATTCACTTGGTTTGAGCTTTTCACTGATCTAGTATTATGGCACATTGATATATAATGATATATTTAGACAGTGGTCACCTGCTCCATAATGAGTCTAGCTGAGTGGAGGGAGAATCCTGGAGACTAAAGGACCAAAGAGAAGAAAAGGCAGTGACACAGGGGAGGACAATCAACCAATATGAAAGTGTATAAAGATGCCACAGAGAGACTCGTAAGCTGGTGGAAATAGGGACTAAGGTGCTGTCAAGATGGCTCTGTGTGTAAAGGCACCTACCACCAAGCCTGACAACCTGAGTTCAATTCTAGGGACCCATGGGGTAGAAGGTAGAACCCACTCACACAAGCTGTTTTCCGACCTCCACACATACCAAGTCCTCCAATATTTACACAGTAAACTCAAATACACTAAAGATTCAAAATATAAAAATAAATGCATGGAACTGATGGATATAAATGTTGGATTAAGTAAGCAAGAGGATAGTGAACATGATATAACACACTATATTCGGGGAGATATGTGTACATGGCAAAGCTACAATGTCAAGAAAGGGAGTGGAAAATATTGTAAACATGAAAAGCAGAATAGAATCTGTACCTCAGTGGAAGGAAAACTAATATGTTTATACAGCCTTTGAAAATTAGATAATCTGTTCACTCGAATGGATGGTGTACATTAATGTTTATTGCATTGATACTAAATAATAAATATATGTTATAAAAATAATAATCTTTCTTCCCTAGTCATAGAAAATTGGTGTAAAATATTAGTTATTTTCATAGCACTTACCACTTTCTTTTTTTGTTTGTTTGTTTTGTTTTGTTTTGTTTTGTTTTGTTTTGTTTTGTTTTGAGACAGGGTTTCTCTGTATAGCCCTGGCTGTCCTGGAACTCACTTTGTAGACCAGGCTGGCCTTGAACTCAGAAATCCACCTGCCTCTGCCTCCCAAGTGCTGGGTTTGATGGCATGCGCCACCACCGCCCGGCTCACTCACCACTTTCTTTTTCCTCTTATTTCATTAATAAACACAAAACAACGCAAGCAAAGCCTCATCTTGGCACACATCCTCTCCTGGAAGGAACTGGGCGTTGATTTTATTGTTTTCTATGTTTGTCCTCCTGGAGATCCTTTTCCTGTAGTGATTGTGAAAGAATCGATACAGTAAATAGTGCCAGGCTGGTCGTCAGTCTAGACTGTACTTCTTTCCCTTCCTGACCCAGAGCCATCCACTGGCAGAGGGGCTGACCTTGGAAGCATTTCAGAGTACAATCAGATTCAACTGCCTACAGAATATATTAATGAACTTGTACCTGAAATGGCTTATACAATTTACCTTGAGTGACACTGTAGTGACACCAGAAATACTAATACTGAAATACCATGTAGTAGAGGGAAAGATTGTTGCTGGCATAGGTGGATTTCTCTAATTGAAATGTTGATGTGGTACCTTATGAAGATAGAAGGACTGGGATTTAGCTGAGTGTACAGTACCTGCCTAGCATGCACACGACACTGCTCTTTTTAAAAAAGGGGTATAAAAACATTGAAGATATAGTAACCATAGTGACCTATCTACCTATATGATCTTATTTTTTTTTTTCTTTCTCAAGCAGAATCTTAGCAACAGCCCATGGGGACTCTCTACCCCAGATTCTATCGACTACCAATAGCTCCTTAGATAAAAACTAGAACTTCATGTCCACCTCCCCATGCTGGAAATTTTGTCTTGCTTGAGCCACAGTAAATCTGCACAATGTCTCAACTGCTTTGAATTCTTATTTTCAACTGCTCTGCTGTGTCCAGAAACACTCTTTCCTTGTGGTCAGCTCTTACAATCTTTCCACCCCCTAATTTACCATTATCCCCGAGCCTTGGGTAAGGGGTATGGTATAGGTGTTCTGTTTAGGATGAATATTCTGAAATCTCTCATTCTTTGTACCTTGGTCTGTTGGGGATCTCTGTGTTAACTGCCATCTACTGAAAAAATGAATCTTCTCTGCTGAGGGTTGAGCCACGCATTAATCTACGGGTACAACACTGAGCCATTAGGAGTCAGATTAACACTACATCCATTTAATAACAATAGCAGATTCTTCTCTGGGGCTGTTTATGTTAGGTCCTGTTTTGGCCACAGGCTCTTGGTCACAGTAAAGATTCCAGGTACGGGTTTCAAATTGTGTAGTGGGATTTAAATCCATTGAGAAAGTGGCTGGTTACTTCCATAAGATTTGTGCCACTCTGGGCTGGTGAGATGGCTCAGTGGGTAAGAGTACCCGACTGCTCTTCCAAAGGTCCGGAGTTCAAATCCCAGCAACCACATGGTGGCTCACAACCATCCGTAACAAGATCTGACGCCCTCTTCTGGTGTGTCTGAAGACAGCTACAGTGTACTTACATATAATAAATAAATCTTAAAAAAAAAAAAAGATTTGTGCCACTCATACACTGGTGGGCATGCCTTGCCAAGCCAGTCATTGCTGTAAATTGTTTAAAGACTTATTTATTTAAGTGTCTGTGTATGTTCTCTGTGTGTATGTGCACTTGTGTGCGTATGGCAGAAGAGGATGTCAGATCCCTTGGAGGTGGGGTTACAGGTGGTTGTAACCCAGCCAAGGTAGGTTGTGTGAACTAAATTTAGCTTCTCTGGAAGAGTAGTACACACTTTTAACCTGTGAGCCTTCTCTTCTTTAGTCCTCACGTCTATGTTCTACCTAAGATGTAAATTGGATACAAGTAAGAATTGTCTTCATTATTACCTCTTTTGAATGTTCTTTTGTACATAATAAATATTTCTTCTATGAATGAATGCGTGGCATAGCTTAGAAAGCTACATGATCTTTCAAAACTTTATAATCAATTTCAATAAACAGAACCAACATCCACTCATATAAAGGATGGCATTCTCAGCCTGAAAAATACGAATGCATTTAAACTTGATAATAGATCATCTATTACTTCTTATATAATTATAAGACATTAAAATTCAACATATACTGAGTATGTGTGGGCAGAGGAACCTTTGAATAAATACAAGGGTGTAGTGAAATTCATTTATCTAGAGGTTTGCAATTATTTCCATGTTCTTACTTACTAACAGAAGATAACTTACTGTTGTCTGTTCTAAGTAGTTATATGCTTAATTAATAGAAATTGATTGTTAAAGGAGAGGAATTTTTTAAGTTCTCACAAGTCCAGTGCTTGAGACACTCCCCTCAACGCTAAGTAATATAAGCCCCACTTGTGTCTGGCCATTGCTCCTGCTCTATAAACAGAAAGGAAGCAGAACCCAGCTCCTCACTTCCAACCAATGAAACGGTAGAGTGCAACGGGATAAAGCTGAACTAGGCAGAGCTACATGTGTGCAGCCTGGCCTTAAATAACAAGCATTGCGATCCAATTATCTCATTTATACAAACGGGGAAAATTGCACAGACACCAGAAAATTAGAGTGTTGGTTTTAGTGGTTCAAAGAAAACATTGTGCCACCTCTATCCTAGTTCAAATGACAAGATATTTGTTAACATTGACACAGGAAGCTGTGTTTTTTACTTTTGGAGCTTTAAGCTTTGTCTAGCTAATCTTTTGTCTTGCTAGAGAACATACTTTGGACTTGTCTGTGTTAGGAGTGTGGTCCGATTACAATTTTGTTAACCGATGCTCAACCCAATCCCAGCACCTTTAAAGCTGTTTGTCTCTTTGCTAAGTACACTGCACAAATAGATAAGGAGAAAGAAGGCTTGATCTTGTCTGAGACCATGTTTTCCATCAGCAATTGAAAACGCACCACGGTTAATGACAGTTCTATTTTAAATGGAAAACATTCCAGAAATGTGAATGATTCGTCTCATTTTTAGGTTGTATACGAATCTGCCTCCCCTCTTGACACAAAGCTTGGCCATTCCTACATTTGAATTCTAGGCTTCATTTAACACTCTGGGGCAGAAAGCCTACCGTTTCTAAGTCCAGTCTCTATCACAAATGCAAATCCAGCTGTCCCTTTAAACTATGAAAACATGGGAGCTGGGAAATACTGGGGGTTAAAAGTTTAAGTGGGGGTGGGGTTGGAGTGATAAGAAAGGGTGGATACGGGTTAAGCAAAGCTAAGAATGTATATGAAAAAGACCTATGGGAACCATTACTTTGTAAAGTAATTAAAAATACAACTAGGCTGGCAAGGCCTTTGTGTAAAGTGAGTGCTGAGTTTGATCTTAAGGATCCATATGGTGGAAAGAGATCCAACTCCTAAAAACTGTTCATTGGCCTCCACACACAAACACACATGTGTGTATATGTGCATATGTGTGTGTGTGTGTGCAAGCATGCACACACACATACAGTAAATAAATGTATAACAAATTTTAATAAGTATAGAAGTATGAATGAAAAGTACTCTGAATGGGTAGACAATGCTTCCCCCAAAACACGTTGTCAGTAAACAAAAATATCAGTGTTACGTAGGAGATACCTATGGGTTACTGGTCAAGGCAGCCCCTCAAACATCATAGGCTACTGCTTTTGTTCTTAGTTGATCTTCATGGTAAGACCTTATTTCTGAAAAGACAACACACTTTGGTTACAGCGTATGGAGAACTCAAGTTCAAACTGACCTGGAAATAACCCTCACAGCTAGATAGCTTGCCAAGTGGAAGACGATGCTATGAAGGCCACCAGGGAGACAAGTCATCAAAGGTTTTACCCAGCAGTGGGTTGCTTCTATGTGCCTCAGTAGCATCCTACCAAACAAGATGTAATGGACATGACTTACATAGTGGTTATCAACCACTTTCTAATTAAAGCCTTGCTCCACGGGAGGAATCTGGTCAAGAGCCTCCTGGAGAGGAAACAAGTCTTAGGGGATAGTGTATGGTTCTGCTAATGGACATGTTGTCGAACGACTATATATATATATATATATATATATATATATATATATATATATATATATATATATATATATATATATATATATATACCCATACATTGCTGTTTTCAACCTTGGTCAGAGAAGTTTCTTCTGCAGTCAGCAGCAGTGAATGCAGAGACGCATAAATCGTCAAAGGGCTGAAAATAAGTCACTGTTCAGTGCTCACCCCTAAATGGGCCATCTGTTCTCACCTCCAACAAGGCTCAGGGGAGATCACAGGAGGAAGAGTAGCAACACTGTAAGAGCTAGGAGGTACGAAGGAGCAGTGGGAGGCCCTGCCTGCTGGGCACGACATGGCCATTGCACCCAGGAACTCGCTGCTGCCGTGGCTACCTGCACAAGACCCCAGTGGTCGGTGTTCCATCTTGAAAGAAAGGGAGAAGGTGAGGTCTCACATCACAGCGCAAAAAGGCTGAGGAGATACGTTCTGCTGCTAGGGGAGAAGTGATCTTCCTTTGTAAATGTGGTTGCTAGGAGGTTGCCAATGCTCTGGTGGATGGCACCATACCTAGACTCTTGCAGACAACAGGAACTGGACACAGAGAGTCACAGAAAAATAAAGACACAAGAGTAGGAGGAAAATGTGTTAGGGCGCAAGGGGCCGTGATTGGAGGGACTTGGTGGTAGAAATCGTGGTACACTGTGTATGTGTATGAAATTGTCAGAATAGGTACAAATACCTTTTAAATTTTTTAACTATTTAGTGTATGCATATGAGTTTAGGTAAATGCATGTCATGGGGGGGGGGGACCCTGTGGAGGCAGAAGATGGCCTCGGATTCCCCCGAGGGTAGAGTCGTGGGCAGTTATTGCCACCTAATGTGGGGTGCTAGAAACTGAGCTCGGGTCCTCTGCAAGAACAGCAGGAATTCTTAACTGTTGAGCCATCACTCCAGCTGCTAAAATTATCTATAACAAAAATAATACTAATTAGTAACTCTACCCCCCAAAACCCCTCAAAATTAGCTTACTTTTAAATGCATTTTACTCCTTACCAAAATGTCCAAATGTCTAAATCAATTTAAAATACCCATTGTGACTTCCCTTTTACACAATTTGTAACTAAACAGTTGTAATTTAATTCTGAGCTATTTTGCTTGCTTTACTGTCTGTGTATTTTAATAAAATAAATATCCTTAACAGCTTGTATTTAGAGAACCTCCTTCAGAAATATTTCCCTGAAGTAGAACATATCTCTAATTAGTTAGTAACAGTCCAAGGGTTTTCCAGAAAATGGTGGGTTTCCTTATTTGTGCACAAATATCATAGTTAACAAGAAGAGTTCAGAAAAAAATTTAACAGGGGTCACTATGCCAAATTCCTGAGGATGCCAAAGCTCTGTCTGCAGAGATAAGCTTGCTGAACTGAAAGTTTATGGGGTCATTCAATGGTTTAGGTTTAAATTCTGGGTCTCCTTCTCAAATAACAAAATTGCAGCAATATCTCTCATCCACCACTAATTAAATGCAAAGTAAGGAGAGATTCCCACAGTGAGACTCCTAGAGTGAGATAGAGGTCGGTGCTAAGCTGCTCTCAGGACTAACTGGGAATCATTTGTCTTTATAATCGACTTGCAGATTCAGCTTCTATTAGAAGACCTTCACTCTGCTGCATCCTCCTACACCAGCACTGCTTCAGCGGTTCCGGGAGAGCTCCTTCCCTACCATACCGTTCTTGTAAAGTCCTGCCCTTCTAACACATTTTCATCCCCTTTATTTAAAGGGGGTCTATGGGTGTTTTTGTCTGCAGGTATGTAAGGGCATCATATGTATGTAGTCCCGTGAAAGCCAGAAGAGAGCATTAGAAACTGGAGCTCTAGAAAGTTGTGAGCCTTCGTGTGAACACTGGCAACGAAGCCAGGTCCTCTGGAAGAGCAGTCAGTGCTCTTTACCACTAAACCATCCCTCCAGGACCATATTTACATTATAACCTATAGCAAGGTTATACTTATCCTTATAAATTCACTATAAGCTAGGATTGTTAGAAACCAAAAATGCATTTGAAATACCTAACCTAATGGATCTCTTACTTAAAGATTTTAATACAGGCCGTGTTGTTGTGTGCAAAAATGATTAACCATACCTCCAAAAAAAAAATGAAACTGGGCATGGGTACTTATGTCTTTAATAGCAGTACTTGGGAGGCAGAGGCACACAGGTCTCATGAGTTGGAGATTAGATTGTTCTACATAGACAGTTCCAGGCCAGCCAGGGCTACATGGTGAGATCTCATCTCAAACAAATAATAACAATGTAAATTGTTAGAGAGACATTGTTTTAGCAAATCGCCTATGCAATGTCAATTAAGTACCTGGTACTATCTAAAGTTTTGAAGAGTTCAGAAAAGATGTTACAGCTTTTGCTCTGGAGTATCTTACAATGTGGGTGCTCAAGTTGTGCTAAGACCCAAGTGACAACTATCAAACAAATAGCTGTTAGAGCTAGCTTTTGCTGCAAAACATGTCCTTCAAATTTAGTGACTTAAGATAACAATCGTCCTTACCTAGCTACTCTGTGAGGTGACAGTGCCAGTTGGGGGATTTTTCTTTTGATGTAGTTCAGACATGTGGCTGCAATTTGATTGCTGGATGGTGGTGGTGGAGGGGGTCTAAGAGAGACATAATTACTTCTCTGGTGGCTGATGTTTGCTGTGAGTTGGTGTTGGCCCTGGGCAGACATCAGTTATTAATGGTCTCATCATCTCCATCAGTATCTGCTACACTTTTTAAAATCTGGTCCTGCAAGATTTCAGCCAGCAAGAGGAAGTGAGCCCTGGCAAGTTTACAGATCTTTTTACAACACTCTCCAAGCCTCTGTCTTTTTCCCTCCTATTCTATGTGCTTGTCGATTCTTTGGCCAAGTCTGAAATCACTGTGGAAGGGTTTATGCAAAGGCATAAACAAGGATTCTAGAAAGCATGCAGAAGGGGGCGGGGGCACTGGATTCCACCTCAACAGTATAAAGTGTCATTCGAGTGACATTGGTGAGCAGTGAGTTCTTGAGACAAAACTGTTCTGGTGATAATAGCTTAGGAAGAAGCTCAGGTCATTGCAGTTTGTAATCACTGTCAGAGAAAGGACTGAAGGTGGGGGCTATGGACGAATCTTTGGAGAGAGGGTTAAGGACAGGCAAACAAGGAAGGCACTGAGAAAAGCCGCAGACTGACATGCCATGCCATAGATGTGGGGCAGCAAAGAATAAGCTTGAGTAGAGTAGAGTGTCCGTGAGGAATACAAGAAAAGAACATTAAGTAGATGTAAGCTGCATAAATTACTAATCATGTCCAGTTGAAAATCAAGCATAGGCTAGAACCACAGGTGCCCCGAGACACACGCTCCTTTTTTAAACAAAGAAATCATTTAGTTGCAGAAATAAAGATGGATGAGGGCAGATGTACACAGCAACTGGCAGATATACATACATGCATGCATATATACATACATATGTACATATATGCATATACACATGCATACATGTATGCATACATAGATACATACATACATACATAAATGCATATATGTATACAACAGTCTCCATACACTCATGCGTACATTTATATACATAATGCATGCATATATACATGCATATATGCACACATACATATTTACACACACATACATGCATGTATACATACATACATTTGTTATAGTATTCTCCATTAACTAACATTGAGACTACAGAGCAGGAAGGTAATTAACACATCAAATGGGAAGACCATAAGTGGACAACATTGAGACACGATGGAAGTTTTGAAGCTGTAGGTTTGTACGCACACTAGCTCTCCTCCCCACTACCTTCCTTTGTACATCATAGTCTGGCATGTGACTGAGAAGCGCTGTTCTGACATCATTGGTATCTAAAAAGCAGTTGCATTAGTTTGTTAGGTGTTTCTCATAAGCACCCCACATTTCCCACCTCTGCACATCCCATGGTTTCTCAGCATCATTCAATCTGATGCCCGGAACTATGCATAGTATCTCCCTCCCCTAAACCAGAGCAGGTCAACATTGATATGAGCATCAGACTTTCACCAACAAAGCCAGTGCTACATTTGTTTATCTTCCTGTGATACCACTGGTCAGTGTAGACTTCACAACAGAACTCATTAGTAATTTTATGGTAAAGTTCAAAGTCAGGCAGTCCTCAAAACTGGGTTACTTTCAAATACTTTTAAAGCCACTTTAAAATGTATTTTATTTCTACCATTTATTCCTATTAAAATCTAAAATCCTCTCTCTGGACTAGAGTAATGTTTAAAGTCTTTTATAGGAGCTTGCTTTAGCATTATCAGCTGCCGGTGTAAGGTCCTGTGGTACCCTGATGCACAAATGCCCTGTTCGGTGGTCAGTTTACTCTTTGACTTGTCTAACAAGATGTCAGTGAGTATGGTTACAGAATTTTACAACTGCTCTCTCCACTTTTTATGTAAACTTGATCTGTAGAGAGCAAGGAATCTGGAGTCATGAGATATAAATTCACCAGAAGTTAAGACATTTTTTGGACACCCGTGTATGTGACAAGATGATTGTAGTGAATATGGCAGCCCAGTAACAGATATTCCTGTCATGACCCCTTACCATAAGTGACAACTGTCAGTGATGGCTTGACGTCCCTCAAGCAAGGAAATCGCCACACAAAGCAAGTGTCAATGTGGCTCAGACAAGGCCTCCTCTGTCATTTCCATCCACCCTTGTCACAAGTTATGCAAGTTTTACTGGACATCTTGAGTCCTTTAACACTATAACTTCTTTTCAAACAATTTTCTAAATACTGAAAATCATTTCATCTGTTTGACCATTGTCCTAGTTAGGGTTACTATTGCCATGATTAAACACCATGACCGAAAAGCAAGTTGAGGAGAAAAGGGTTTATTTGGCTCTTGCTTTCAAATTGTAGTTCATCACTGAGGTAAGTCAGGACAGGAACTCAAACAGGGCAAGAACCTGGAACAACATCTCATTCTAAAATCCTGAGCTTGGTCACTCTTCAAAGTACACTATAGTCCAACTAAACCAAAAATGGCTGGCTCCGAACCCATGTGTTTCTCACTCCATGAGGCTAGGTGTCTCAGCTGGTCTTCAGTATATGCTCGAATCCTGAAGAAGTAGGTTGAATGAAGACTTGGGTGAAGGAATGGACTTGCTCCTGACTCAAGAGCAAAAGCTTCCTTCTCTGTGTCCTCATGTAGGCTTCGCAGAAGGCATGGCCCACTAGATCTCCATTAAAAGTGTCTCTTCCTACCCCAAAAAATGCAGATTAGAAGTAGGTCTTCCTACTTTAAATTAAGCAGAAATCCCTCATAAGCATGCTCATCCAAGAGCTTTTGTTTTGGGAGATAACCTGTGCATGCCCTGAGACCTAAATGGTAAAAGAGTCCCCACAAATCTCATGAGCATACATTTACATGCTCTATGTTAAAAGAATTTTAGGAGTAAGAACTATCTTACTATTTTTCACACTTTGTTAAACATAAATCATTATTACACAAGCAAACAAACCCATAATACAGTTGCGGTTGTGATTGTTCAACTTAGCCATTGGTCAACTGTGCCCCCTCCTAAGAAGGATCGAAGTATCCACACTTCGGTCTTCCTTCTTCTTGAGTTTCATGTGTTTTGCAAATTGTATCTTGGGTATTCTGAGCTTCTGAGCTAATATCCACTTACCAGTGAGTGCATATCACATGTGCTCTTTTATGATTGGGTTACCTCACTTAGGATGGTATCCTCCAGATCCATCCATTTGTCTAAAAATTTCATAAATTCATTGTTTTTAATAGTTGCGTAGAACTCCATTGTGTAAATGTATACATTCCTCTGCTGAAGGACATCTGGAGTTTTTCCAGGTTCTGGCTATTATAAATAAGGCTGCTATGAACATAGTGGAACATGTGTCCTTACTACAACTTGGAGCATCTTCTGGGTATATGCCCAGGAGTGGTATAGCTGGGTCCTCAAGTAGTAATATGTCCAATTTTCTGAGGAACCACCAGACTGATTTCCAGCTTACAATCTCACCAACAATGGAGAATTGTTCCTCTTTCTCCACATACTCGCCAGCATCTGCTGTCACCTGAGTTTTTGATCTTAGCCATTCTGACTGGTTTGAGGTAGAATCTCAGGGTCAGGGTATAGCAATGGGGGATGTGGAACTGGGGGTAGCAAGTGGAAAGTCCCAGATGCCAGGAAAGCAAGAGACTCCCAGGACCCCACAGGATGACATAAGCTGATATACCCCACAAAGAGAAGGGAGAACCTGTCAAGACCATACCTAGAGGTTAGGCATCCCCTCACCCCCATTGAGGGATGGGGCCATCCACCCATCTCCAAAATTTTAACCCAAAATTGCCTCTGTGTAAAGGAAATACAGGGACAAAGAGTGGAGCAGAGACTGAAGAAAAGGCCATCCAGAGACTGCCCCACATGGAGATCCATCCCACACGCAGCCACCAAACCCAGACTCTATTGCTGATGCCAAGAAGTGCTTGCTGACAGGAGCCTGATACAGCTGTCTCCTGAGAGGCTCTGCCAGATCCTGACCAATACAGATGCGGAGCCTCGCAGCCAACCATTGGACTGAGCACAGGTACCCCAACGGAGGAGTTAGGGAAAGGACTGAAGGAGCTGAAGGGGCCTTATCTGGCGTCAATGGGAGAGGAGGCCCTTGGTCCTGTGAAGACTTGATGCCCCAGTGTAGAGGAATGCTAGGGCAGTAAGGTGGGAGTGAGTGGGGGGGGGGGCACTCTCATAGAAGCAGGGTAAGTGGGGGATGGGTTAGGGGATTTGCAGAGTGGAAAGGGGATAACATTTGAAATGTAAATAAGTAAAATTCTTAAAAAGAAAAAAAAGTCTCTTGGTAGAGAGTGTAACAGCAGGGTGCCTTCTCTGTGCCGCTGCAGTGATAGTGGGGGATGGTCGTGAAACATTGCTCTGAAATACAAATTTGAAAAAAAAAAAAAAAGCGATATTCTGAAGCAAGGGACCTTCCCACGGACCTGTCAGAAGCTGAACTGGAGAAGGCACCACTAGGGGGCAGTATGCCTCTCATTTGCAGTAACCGGTTTCACCTCTGCCAAATTTCCAGGACCTCTAGCAGTTTTGAAATGTTTCTTCCTACTAATACTTGATTATCTCTTTCTCCAGCAGAAAACGTCTGCTGTGTGTTGTATCATTAGCTTTAGAAACTCAGTGGTTTAGAGAGGTAACTCCCAAGTGAGCTTGGCTGAACATTTAGAATTCATTATACTTTATTGGTTGTCAAATAACTAAGAACGGTGCCACCTATGATTTGCAAAGGAAATAACGTCTGACACAAAGTACTGTGTTTACAAGTGAAAGTAAACATGTGGGCTGGCAACGCTAGACTTGTACAAGCGAACTTTGCCCTTCATCTTAAACAGGCAGCTGCAATGAGAGCCCCTTTGCCCAAAATAGCTCACCATCAGCCTGTCACTCAGCCTGAAATCCATCAGGGCAGCGCTGCCTACGTTTTCCAGAGTGAGGGCTCCTACAAGCCAAGACTCACAGACCCTCCCTGATAATTCTCAGATTCTGAAGATATATAGTGTAAATATGTGTAATATCTAAAATATACTGTTTAAAGTACTGTCACCCAAGGAACTCCACACATTAGTGTGTTCTGAAAAGGTGGGAAATCAGACATGCAAATCACTTAGACAACAGTAAGGTTTTTTTCTTAAATAGGACCATGACCCATAGATGTAACTACACAACCTTACTGTTACAGAACAAGTCCTGGGGTCTGTAAGAAGACAGTCATTAGCTTTATATCACAAATGATGTTTTTGATACGGAAACATCTTCCTGTTTGGATAAATCTCTTTTGAAAACTCTCCAACTCTCAGAAATGTTAAATTGTGTACCTGTCTGCCTACAGTTAAGAAAGGCCAGTGTTCTTTCCCTGCCATTTATTTATTAGTACACTTGATATAATTTGCTTGTAACTGCCCACACGTGTTTGTTTTTTTTTGTTTTCCCTCCTGAAGGCATACCAAGGTTAAAGATCTTTTAAATATCAGTAGAAATTTGATCTCTCAAAGATGTCACCGTCAAGCAGTGTGTCTGCTTGACCTGAACATGGCTCTCTGGTGTCCTACTAAAAGTACGTAACAAGCATTCTTAGCTCAAGTTTCCTGCAAGTTTTGACATCATAGATGAACTATCTCCTGGCGCTATTAAAGGGATATCTGGCATCATGGAGCAGTGAAGGCGGCCAAGATTCCAGAGCTTGTGATGGCTGACGGGGAGGCTCTGCCACTCAGTTTTGGGAAAAGTCAAAGTGCAGAAACTTCCCGTACACCTTGTGCCTGGTTCCCATTGCTATGTATCAAGCAGGGTACAGCGACAAAGTAAAATGCTCACTCAGCTGGGTGACTTTCAAGATAAGGTTCAAAAAATAAGAAAGCCCGAATCCGGTACAACCCTAAGAAAACAATTGAACACCAATAAAATTGTCATCCAATGTAGAGAAAAGCAATTAATTATACTTCCCCAGCATCCAAGGATATTTTACTACAAAGTAGAAATGAGAAATGATTGGTTTTATTCTTGTCAAATACTCTTAATAAATATAGAAGACAGAGGAAAAGGTTGTGAGTGAATTATCAGCCACCCGAACAGTCCAGGGTCCTCTCAAACATCATCTCTCCATGACTTTCATCTGAACAGACAATTCTGGATCATAGTTACATGTGTAACTATGTATGATCATATATGATCATAGTTACATATGGTCCTCTGACTTCAGTAGACACAATTCTCCAAATTTGTGTCTCGTAGGCTGAGAAATGCTCATTAGGCTGATCTCCTTCAAGGTCTTAGAATATGTGGGTGATTTGTGCATAATTATACCATTAGCTCAAGTTAGCCAAAATGTAAGAATCTAAACCAGCTAAACTACATGCCTCTTCCAGGTTTGTCCCATATAACTTTCCCTGTCACAAAATTGTAGATGACAGTACATTGAAATGAAATCATTGATAGGAAATCCCTCTGGTCACTCAGGGAACTTTGTCTTCAGGCAAAGTTATCTGCTGAATGTGATTACATTCCTACACTCCATCTGGAAACTCAGGAAGCTGATTAGGAAAGTTATAAATAGAATGGGTACAAGTGGTTTGATGTCAGTCTTAAGACTTAAATAATGTTTAGCAGGTGTCAAACCGAGGCCTGCTTCTGTCTGATACTTTCATCGGTGACCTAGATAAGAACCTGGCAATCTACAGAGGCAAAGTCTCCAAGTGATATTGTAAACGTCTTGCTGTGTCCAGCCCACAACGTCCACTCTAATTTCTCCTCCCTCAACCAAGCTTCAGGTCATTTGCACAGCTCAAAGGATTTCATCCTGGAGTTGGTAACTGACTGATGTAACTAATGTAATTGCTCTTCTACGGGTCCTAGAGAGTCTAGATTTGTAAAGTAAGCTTATTGAAAATAATCCATTCGATAGGTACAAATAGGAATCTTGAATTGTTTATTACCTAGGCTACTGCCTCCTGCCAAGCATGGCTAAAACTCTTCTAAATTCATAGGCAATTTTGTAATCACAGCATATCTGAAACTATAGCATTCTTTCTGAACTAAATGGTTGGACCCTTCTCAATAGTATTTAAGTAGTCATCAACAATTGATTAATTAGCATCTGACACTACATGCAGGGAAACAATTGGCTTCTCTGGTTTAATATGTGAATATGCTGTTGTTTGGAGGTAGAGACTAATATTTTACTATATCAACATACCTCAGAGCTCATTCTAAATATATCTTTACATACATATGACATATGTCTTTTATTCTCCATGGTGAAGCCTGAAGGAGAGAACAGGTGACTAGCTGTGGTCCCATGAAAGAGAGAGCAGCTTGTTCCATGAGGCTCACTCAGCTCTAACAATGATTCCAGACCGTAACCAAAATGCCTGCTGTAATTTGGAAATTTGCAAAGGAATGCTTTAACCATATATAGTACAGGCTTAATGAATCTAAAACTATTTTCTAAATAAAAGAGCAGTGAATGCCAACTGGAGAAAAAAAAACCATAGGGCACACTTAAGAGGAACCACAAATATCTGAGAGGTCGAGAGAGCAGACTGCCTCCTGCAGACTTTGCTGTTAAAAATATTCCAGTGATGTATTTTTGTAGCAAGCCAAGGGAAAATGTCCATAAATAGCCCTAGGAAGACCGGCCAGGAACTCACGTTGCCAGTGAAAATATTAAATTCACCGTCATTAGAAATATTTCAAATTCAGTTAGTATTTTGAAAGGGAAAAATATGGAGACACTGAACCATGGTGACATTGAAGTGTGGAGGGAAATCAGTGCTTGCTAGATTCTCATTCATTCTCTCCCTGTTTTCACATCCTATGAACCTTCACCCCGAGTTTAGTTTTTATTTATCATGCATGCTCTTTTATTGTTTTTGTTCTGAGTGTGTGTGTGTGTGTGTGTGTGTGTGTGTGTGTGTAGAGCCCTGTCAACTTTCCCTCTGCATTCCAAGTCATCTCTCAACAGTCAACTCCTTTTATGGAAAAACAATCCGTGTGGGTGGGGTGGGTGTGAGGTCACAAGAGGAAATGTCCACTCTGTGACACAGGATCTGTATCAATAAGAAGTCCTTCATCCTGATAGACACTTCCTCGGGTGTTAACCGCAGGCACTCAACCATAAACTAGGACTTGGCAGCTGTAGACTCTAATCTACCTTCAGATTTGTGAAGTTTCACAATTTTTTTTTCCCTTGAGAACAGCCAATGCTGAGTTCGTGCAATCCCACGGAGCCCAGATCTGTGAATAGCCAGAGTCCATATAAGGAACAGGATACTTGGCCCCTGGCAGCTGAGGAATGCCCGGCTCCTCTGAGCACACAGCAGCCATGATGATGCGGCAGAGGTTTTGCAGCCAATCTCTGAGGGCTTTCTCCCACACTAGATTGAGAAAGAGGGCTTAACAGAAACTGAGGTGCTAGCCAGGGACACTTCAGAAAGATGGCCTATGTGTGATACCTTCTAATTTCTTCAGAACAATAAATGCGTATTCGCTTGTAAACCCAATTAATTGGACATAGTTTAACTGGTTATACATTTAATCTGGGAAGCTTCCTACATCAAAGGCTTGTGTGTCGTAGCTTCCTCCTCTGATGACTTTATGAGCCATTTAAGATCTCCTTTTACTCTGGCATTAGAAAAGAAAGGAACAGAAAGGGCTCAGGGGCAGGAGCCGGACCACCACTGAGCCCTCTTTCCAGCCTTTCCCACTGTGGAAGGGATCTTCTCTGTTATCTTCAAACACGGACGGTAGTCTTCCTCGTCTTATCCTTGGGTTTAATGTAAAAAATATTTTAATACATTAAACACATAAGTTCTCTCATATTTTGATTCTCTCTTTGCCTCTATTTTCACGAGTCTTTACTAGTTAAACAGTAGAAGGACTCTCAGCTAACAACTTCAAAAATACACAAATGGGGGGGGCAAACAACAACAACAACAAAACCATCCTGGCTTCCTTTCTCTTTTTTATTTATTTATTTATTTATTTATTTATTTATTTATTATTTGTAAGTACACTGTAGCTGTCTTCAGACACTCCAGAATAGGGAGTCAGATCTCCTTACGGATGGTTGTGAGCCACCATGTGGTTTCTGGGATTTGAACTCCGGACCTTCGGAAGAGCAGTCGGGTGCTCTTACCCACTGAGCCATCTCACCAGCCCTGGCTTCCTTTCTTATCATCCTCTGTCACTGAAAGCAACAAAGGCGCTTCAGTCATCGAAAGCTGTTTTCCTGTTTTCCTCCTTCACTGAGGCTCAAAATTCTACCAAGACTTTCAAAGTGAGTCAGAAGTCAGTGGAAGCAAGCGAAGGAAAGGCTGCCATGATTTTCAGACTGCGTTTCCCCCACAAACCTCTGAGCTTCAGAGACATCTCTAGGGTAGTGCAGAGGTATGCAGAATAACCAGAGATAGATGTCGTCTATCTCAGGATAGATCCCTCCTCTATTCTCTAACTTAAGGAGACTGAGGTTTGGAACTCGGGGAATTATCCTGGTTCAGAAGGTTGGTTCTGTGACTCGCTGACAATTCGTATGTGATGTATTTGCTAACTAGAAGTGAAAGGGAAAGTTCTGTTCCAAGTTCGGCAGAGCGTTGTGGTCTCATGACAAGGGTGCATATGGACTCTTGAGTGTAGCCCGCCAGCTTTGTGTGCCTGGAACAAGTGGACTTAAGGTTAATAAAGCCCTCTGGAATTTTAATTTCTAAAACATTCTCGTGCATATACATAGGTCATTAAACATACCAGCCGATTAGAACATGGCACTATCAGGCATGATCCAAACAATGGCGCTTGTTTCACACACAAAATGCTCAGTAGACAAACTGGGAAGGAGCCGAGAGCTGTCATTTCATGACTTCATGATTTCCACAATGGTCTCAGTACCCAAAGGCTTCCCTCTGACTAAACCACCCACACAAAATCTTTCCTGTTTACACTGGAAAAGGATGGTATTTATAGTCCTGTCCTCCTTAGCAAATGAGCCCAACATAAAGCCTTCACAGTAGCATACACAATACCTTTTATTTGAAAACCTTTTAAAAGTAGTTATAGCTTTACAAACCTGACACATGGTGCAAAGAAAAAAAATTATACCCAGACATTTGGCTGCTATAAACACATTTCCATTAAGTGTGCTGGAACCTGAATAAGGATCCAAATTTTTGTGGATGTTACACTAACTCTGTGGATGTTACACTAACTCTGTGGATGGTACACTAACTCCCAGCCTTCTCACCCACAGAACGGACATGGAGACTTCAGGAGTCCCAGGCCTTGTTTTGTTTTATCTTGCAAAATTGATTCTCCCTGTGACTTAGATTTCAGAGCTTCATCGAAGACACTGTTAAATACGAGCAGGAGTTTGTTTCTGATTTCTTAACAAAAAAATAAACATCTCCTAACACAGTAAGTGAAGCTCCTTGGCCATTTCCCTTAGATAAACAAACTGCCTACAGCCGAAATGCCCAGAAACATCTTTAATGGCTCCTAACCTGTCAAAGGTCAACTGGCTTGAGTTTGTTTTACTTTCTTCCCTCTGTGGGAATTTTTGAAATCACTGTTATCTTTTAAAAAGAAGATTCCGTGTAGTTCAGTACCTTGGGAACTGTGGGGGCTTCTGTTCTGGTGCATATGGCGTTTTGCTCTGCTCTTCTGGGGGACCGATGCTCACAGCGTGGTTTCGGTGAATGCTAGAATGAAGGACATTTGAATGAATCTGCTGATGATGCTTTTCTATCTCTAGCACATCCCCAGTTCTGCAAGATATGGCTGAGTCCACATCACAGTAGCAAGCACAGGTGGTGTTGTTGAGTGTTAATTTCAGCCTGATCCTTACTCTCCGTCAACACACTTGGCAGCCATGCCTCTGCCTTGCTATTACCTGGTAGAAAATTTCAAAGCCACTGTCAACTGCTCAAAGCTACGTTTTGCCTCTGTTGCTTTTGTGGTTTCTGGGGCTGGAGTGTGAAGCTCCGCTTACTTACAGGCACCTCTGTGGTCACACCAGCTTCTATGCAGAGGCTTTTACAAGTCCTTGTAATTCACCCCTTCGCATAATCCTTTTGCCCTTAAGCTTCTCTCCCCTTTAATCATTCCATAAGAAAGCAATCCTAACTGTAAGCCGCAGTTAACAATAAATGTAAGGTATCATTACTATACAATTTGACTAAGTAATTAACACGAACCAAACTCGTTCACATTCTTTGACACCCAATAATCCAGGACAGAATAGCAAGAGCGGGTCCGGGTTCTTAGCTCCCAGCTCTCTGCTGCTGTCTAAAAGGAATCGCATGAGGAAATTACCCCTGTGGTCACACCAGGAAGGCTCACTCAATGAATGACACAGATGGGTGACCGGGGTAAAGGAGCTCTCTAAATCTGCTCGAAGAAGTCAGGGTCAAAACAAGCAGAGAAAGGAAGAAATTTTGAACCCTCAGGCTTCAGCAAAATCAGATTGGATGAAGCAGAAGGTGAGCCACGAAACTGGAGAAGATGGGACAAAGTATAAAGGGACAGGCCTGCCTGCCGTCTACGCGCTAATTGCAAACAAACTTACCACACACACACAAACGCAGAGAGTCATACATGCATGTGTACAAGAACCAATCACCTGAATGGAGCTATCTGCCTCCCTCTCTCCCCCTGACCCCAACTTGTTTATTTAGTTCTTTAGCCTTTTCTACTATTCTCCTTACTCTGAATAACAAGACCTCAAGCACAATTTTGCAGACAGACCCCCTCCCATATAGCACAAAATGCCTTTTTTCATATCCTACATTAATTTATGGCCATAGTTCAGCTGAAATTTCTAGGAGAGATGGGGGAAGTGTCTTTCTTTCACTGTGTTTTTTCTTTTCTAGTTGTGTGGGTGATGGGGATGGAACCTTTGCACGTGCCTCTACTATGAAGTTATATCTGGGATTCTCTTATTTTTCTTGTTTTTCTCTTGATGGCAGACACATTCCAGTGATATAAAAATGTAGACCAGTAATCCCATTAAAATACATTTGTATTATGACTTTGTTCAAATGGCCTAGATGAGTTTTTCATTTGGACTACTGATTACTTATTAGATAAAGAAAACCCTTAGGGAGACGTGAAGAGCTGGGGGCTCATTGGGAAACATTAGAGTCAAGTGTAAACAGCGAACACATGAAGCAGTTCTTTGACGAAGAATCATAGCTAATTAGCACTTGGGAGGCACACACAGCCTGGCAGGTCTCTGTAGACTCAAGGCCAGCCTAGTTTGCAGAGCAAGTTCCAGGCCAGGCAAGGCTATGTGGTGAGATACTCTCTCAAAATGAATACATAAGTAAGTGAGTAAATAAATAAATAAATAAATCTTATGTCAATGACCTTTATATAATCTAATGTATTAACTGGGGGACTCCAACATGTACACCCCCTCATTCTCTTAGGTGCTTTGCATGTAAACAGCTCATTTATTCTTCAAAAATGCTAATGTAACTATGAGATGAGAACTATTATTATCTATGTATTCATAATTTATTAATCAATAGTAAGGTTCTGGGTTCAAACCCTAGTAGTTCCTGTGCCCTGCCCTGCTCCAGCCCGATTCAAAGAGCTTTGTCCTCCTTGGTGAACTTGCAGCATTTAGCTAAGCCATTTTCCTAGTCTCCATGGTGTCAACCCTGTTGTCCCCAGCAAAGTGATTCTCAGACTCTCCATGAAGCTCAGGATCATCAGAATGGGGACGGAAAGCCAGGTGTGCGGCTACGTCCTTATCATCTCAGCCCTTGGAAGCGAAAGGATCAAGATAGCACAAGGAGATCAATAGTTCAAGACAAGTCTAGGCTGCATAGTAAGGCCCTATCTCAAAAGCACAAACAAAATCCAAACAAACCCGAATTAGAAGACCTAGCAGCTCCTCTGGTATTGTTCAGAGCTGGGTACTAAAACAAGGTGTAAAGGCCGGAAACCTTCAGAGGTACTGACAATCGAGCTAAGGCAATTATTCAAGGGCCAGACCTTGATCCCAGCCCTGGTTACTGGAGTAACAGAAAGCAAACATAACAGCACTCACTGGCCTCCCAACGTCCCTGTCACACACATCCCTGTCCCACACAGTCAAGTGGTCCAATGTTATTGATCTGCATGACCTTACTGGTCAAAGATTACTCTCAATGGTTCTTCCAAGAGACACAAAGCCCTCAGGAAAGAGCCCCCACCCCCACAAACTGGCTATCAATCACAATCCCACCTTAGGCTGTCAGGAAAGAAAGGGAGTAGAAAGGGTCACATTCGGGTTTACTTTATGCTTGAATAAAACAATAAAAACTGAGGGAGGACCATCAGAAGCAGAGACTACCCTATCCAAGGTTACCTTGGGAGTAAGTTAGGGAGACAGGATTCCAACACAGGCAGCTTGGCACCGCAGCCCAAGGTAGAATTTCACTGCTACAGCTTTAACATAGACAACACTTGGGTGGAGAAAGTAGAGCCAACAATCCCAGCCGTTGTAGACCAGTGAATGCCCACATAGTCATTCTAGTAATATTCTGGGTATTTTGTGAGGGTGCTTTCCCTGAAAATGACATTTAAATTGGTAGATTAAGCAAAGCAGACTGTCTCCTAAGTGTGAGCGGGCCTAATCCAGTCCGTCAAGGGCCTGAACAGAACAAAAGGGCTGATCCTTCACCTAGCAACAGAATTCCTTTGGCCTGACTGTCTGTCTCTACACTGAGATAGAAGCTCTGCCTTGCTCTCAGGCCTGCCAGCTGCTGGACCAGCTTTCTAGAAACCAAGGCTTCAGACTACTCTGGAGGCACACCATCAACTCTACTAGGTCCAAGCTTGTCATGTCCCCCGAGCCTCTGGATTTGCCAGCTTCTACAGACTTCTGGACCTACCCTTGATAAAGCGTCTCTTCCTGTACGTGTTCGTTTTCATTTCCTGTTGCTTTGATAAACTATTTTGAGGGGAAAAAAAAAAACTTAGAGGAGAAAGGTTTTACCTTAGTAACAAGTCCAGGTTATACTCCATCAGGGCAGGGAAGCACAGTGGTAGGAGCGGGAGAGAGCTAGTCACTCTATAGATGCAGTCTCACTCTGTATGCGGAAGGCGATAGACGTGAACCTCCCGGGACTCTGCTTCTTTTCTCCGTCTTATTCCCTCCATTTCCCAGTCCATGAAATGGCACCAGCACTCAGGGTGGGACTTCCCACCTCAGTTGCCCAGTTAAAAACATCCTCACAGGTAGGACCACAGGCCAGCCTAATCTAGACCATTCCTCAGCGAGATTCTTCCCAGGTGACTCTAAATTGCACCCAGTGGACAAGGCTAACAAGTTGTTATGAGAAATAGACCCGGATGGTTCCATTTCTATGAAGAACCTTTAGGAACACAAAGCTCTGTCTACGTATGCCATGGAGAATGGTGGCTCTTTACTGAGATTCTTGGAGTTGGCCAAAATGAAAATGACTATTTTACCGTTATCCTTCCAAAATGTAAAAACAGACTGCCTTGTGTTACAACTTACAATTCTGGAAGTTTTTTTGATGTTCACATAAAAATTGATTTGAGATTTAATTTCCAAATGATCAACCTAAATTTTTAAGAGTTCAGCAGTTAGCATTCATATCTCAATTTAGTCATGTAACAAACACCCTAGCAGTAAAATAAAGATCTGCTGTGGTCCATGAGAGCTTGTTAAAATGTGGGAATAATTTGGGATTTTTGGTTGTCATTCTTCTTTACATTATTTGTAGAAAAGGGAGCGGCAGGAAAGAGAGAGGGAGGAGAGAGGCAGAGAGAGAGGAGGAGAGAGGGAGGGGGAGTGGTAGGAGGAGAGGGAGGGGAGGGAGAAGGGGATGGGGAGGGAGAGGAAGAGAGAGAGAGAGCCTGCACCATGCTGCACATGTGGAGGTCAGAGGACAGCTTGCAGAAGTCAGTTCTTTCCCACCATGTAGGTCTCAGGGATCAAACTCAGGTCATAAGCCCCAGCAGCAAACATCGTTACATGTTAAGCCTTCTTGCTGGTCCATCAGTACGTCATTTTAAGGGATAAAATGATTTGTTTTTGTTTTTTGTTTTTGTTTTTGTTTTCCACCTTTGACTGTGTACTTTCTCTGAAACTCTCTCTACTAGTCTGTAACTTGATTTTGCTTTTCTACTCAAGTAGTAGGACTGCTCTGCCCCTTCCTTCTGAAGCAAGTCTTGGTTCCCCTCAGACTTCCAAGTTTTATTTGCAGGTCGGATTCCCATATGAGCTTTGGGACTTGATTTTCTTCCTTCCTTCCTTCCTTCCTTCCTTCCTTCCTTCCTTCCTTCCTTCCTTCCTTCCTTTCTTCCTTCCTTCCTTCCTTCCTTCCTTCCTTCCTTCCTTCCTTTCTTTCTCTCTCTCTCTCTCTCTCTCTCTCTCTCTCTCTCTCTCTCTCTCTCTCTCTCTCTTTCTTTCTTTTAAGTTATAGATCTATGTTTTATTTCCTTTTTGTTGTATATTTTCTTTATTTACATTTCAAATGTTATCCTCCTTCCCCAGTTTCCCCTCCACAAACCCCCTATCCAATCCCCCTCCTCCTGCTTCTGTGAGGGTGTTCCCCCACCCACCCACTCCCACCTCACTGCCCTGGCATTCCCCTACACTGGGGCATCATACCTTCACAGGACCAAGGGCCTCTCCTCCCATTGATGCCAGATAAGGCCATCATCTGCTACATATGCAGCTGGAGCCATGCAAACCCCTTCAGGTCCTTCAGTCCTTTCCCTAACTCCTCCATCGAAGTCCCCATGCTCAGGGGACTTGATTTTCAACTGAGAAATCTTATTTTTGGGATCTGTTCACTCACATAGTTAATTGATTAAATATATAATCTCGTGTTGAAATAGCATCAGAAATGCCAACAGCCTGTGGTTCAGTTTCTTTTATGGTTAATTCAGGATAATCTATTCCTCCAGTTGATAAACAAGTTTTGACACAGAGCATGTCCATTCCTACTCAGTGTTCTGAGGTCTTAATTAGATGAATGTCTAGCTATTTCCTTTACTTTATGGCCCCTTAAAAAATTGCCTTTTGGAACATGAAGATTAAATAAATCTCAATCAAAACATTAAAAATAGAACTCTTTAGAATGCAAACTAATATGTCTATGGCTTCCTAATGTAGTTAATCCTCTAATACAATAATATTTACAAGCTAGAGCCTCATTAGGTATAATTGCATTCGGTTTTCTGTTTTGTTAATTGCATCAGGGGAGCTGGTGAGATGCTCCAGTGGGTGAGGTGCTTGCTTTGCCAGCATAAAGACCGGAGTTTTCCCATTCAACTCTAACCCCAGCACTGAGATGCCCCTTAACAAGAGACAGACAGATCTTGAAAGCCCACTGGCCAGCCAGCCTAGAAAACACTGTGAACTTGTGGTTCCGAGAGACATCTCCTCCACCCAGAACCCACCCCCACCATCTGAAGGTAATGAGGTGGAGAGCCATGAAGGCAGACACTCCATGTCCTTCTCTGACCTCCACAGGTGCACACAAGGGCACATGCCTCCTTACACACATGTGGATGCTCACTTCACTCTCCATACACCAAAAAATTAAGCCAAATTAAAGCATCTTCTTAGATATTAAAACATTTATGTTCCTTCCTCCCAATAACACACACTCAGTACAAAAGGATTGCTTCACATAAAAGAGAGTAATAATTGGAGCCAATTGTCAGAACGGCTTTAATCATTGTGGTTTCTGGAAAGATAAAAGTGGGGGAGAGTGTTCCTCTGTGTCATTAAATAGATGCCTTCTATCCAGTTGGTTGGACCCACAATGGATTTCTAAGATGTCTTTTCTGAATTAGTAATCACCTTTGTAAAATTATAAGCATATGTAAATGCTTAACTGATGATTGAATGTAGATATCTAGTCTTTAAAACAAGTGCCAATTACTACTAAAACTTTCCCGTTAAGATGCTGACTCATTTGAAATGATCTGGGGAAGGGAGCAACTGAACAAAATAGGATCCCTTATTGTGTTCCATGAGTGAATTTAAATGATAAACTTTTCTTTTGCCTCTACTTACATGGGAGTTACATGGAATTCTGAAGGCTTCCATCTTCAGTGCACTCTCATTTCCCAGGTCACAAATTTCCAGGACATGATTTTTCTTTATTAGCCTTTAGACTCTTTTTACTTTCTTCTCTGGGAGCAAAATGAAGCCTCTGTGGAGCCCAGCATTTTTAATCCAACATGTTGTCTCCCCTTTCCCCCACCCCATGCAGTTTGTTTGATTTCATTTGTGTGACAGACTTGCTTTTTGTTTAGTTTCTTTTCCTTTCATTTTCAAGTCCCAAGTAATAACTGAGTAAAATGCTACAAAATTATTTAAAACCATATTTGTGTGTGTGTGTGTGTGTGTGTTTGCTGAGTTGTTTGGTATAGAGTTCTATCAAAATAGGGAAATAGATTTAATAGTTACACCAACTTATTAGCCTAGAGACACAGTACTCTATAAGTTGCAATGAACTAGATCTGGTATTGAGGGGGAAACCAGGTCTGTGCTTTCTGTTTAAAAGGACAAGTTTGACTACTGAAAACATTAAAACCTAGGAATGGAGGACCTGATTCAGCCACGTTTTAGAGTCCAGAGGGAGAAGGAGTTTGCAGAAAATATTAGCATGGTTTGAGTATAGCTTGAGGTTTTCACACGCTTCATGACAGGTTAGTGTTAAGCACAGCGAGTGATAGACTGTTCACAAGATAAGACCCCCTAGAAACACTAGGAGGAATGCTCAGAGCACATTGCTTCCCTTCAGTTATCTACTCTGACAAGATTAGGGGGCCTCTGGGGACTTGGTATTTCTCTGCATTGAACCACAAGTCAGATTGCAAACCATGGGATTGAGAGCACACAGAACTACTGCCCCCCTCTTTAAAAAGTTAATGGTATATACAGATTTGTACAGTAAAACAAATCATTGCTGGCTGTCAGAGATTCAAGAACGAAGGGTTAATTCAAGTATTTGCAACTGCCACTGTACGTTAGCGGCAGAGCATCTGAGGTATACCAGAACACGTTTTTAAACTGTCAAGTAGCTTCCAGAGACAAAATACCCGGGAGAGGAAGTACTCTTGCTACGATTCCTTCTCGGTGTTTCAAGGACGAAGCAGAAGAGTCTATATGGAACCACGAACAAGCCTTGAAACAATTTCTCAGGTAAGATGCAGTACTCTGACTTTACAGGTACAAAAGCTGGCTGTTGGTTACACAGCACATCATCTGGTGTCCAGCCACGGTCGCACTGACTCCTTACTCTCTGCCTACAAATTTGCCCAGTCCCAGATCCTCAAAGACAAATGTGTGCTGCTGAAAGAATAAGAGCCTGTTTGACTTAGGGAGGTGTCTTGGTTGTACGAGTGGATAGGGAAACACTAGACAACACAGGATGGGCTAACTACTCTGAGGTAGGATTGGCTAAAGCACGGGGATTGTGGGGGGGTTGGAGGTGACTGAGACCAGTTTTTTTAAGTTGGGTTTTTTCTTTTCTTGCTCACAGATTTCTGAGAAGTGGCGATTCAGCCCTTCCTGCCTATGGCCATGTCTGTCAGACTAGAAAGCACAAATGAATTGATAATACGTGTTTGAGGGCCAAACTTTTTGCTAACATCTATGACTTCTGCCTGTCCTCACCCAGACACCAAGTCAGATAATTCTTCTGATTCCAAAAAGGCCAAGTGTTAGAGGTGGGAATAATGGGAATAATGGCTTCCTGGAGGAAGGCCGATGGAGCTGTGCATCCATCCATTTTGAACTTTGTGCTGAGTGAAGATTGGCCATGGCAGAGGATGCACGCTCTCATCGAATGTGAGTCAGCTGGAGCTTTGATGTTTCAGTTTATAGAATGTAAGAGGCACATGTCTGTAGCCTGTAAAAACTATATAGCATATACCAGCCCCATCAGGAGATTCTTCTTGCAGTAGGTAGGAATGAGCACAGAGATCCACAACTGGACCGTGTACCGAAAGAGAGAGACTTGGGAGCACTCAGTCCTAAATGTCTTCATCAACCCCTTCCTGCAAAGCTCAGGGATCTATGTGGAAGAAGAGGCAGAAAGATTATGAGAGTCATAGGTGGCTATGAGTTCAAGGAAACAGAGTCTCCCAGATACAGCAGGACTGATGCACATAGGAACTCATGGAGACGGTGGCCATGTGCACTGGGCCTGTACAGGTTCAAGCAAGACAAAATCCCAGCACTGAAAAGGAAAAATGGCCATTAAATCCCAACCCCAACCAAGAAGCTGTTTGCAATTGATTCCTTTGAGGATACTGGAAATCAGCTCTCTGAGAGGAAGGACTATAGGGTGTATCAACCACACGCTGGGGCAGGCCCTAGGCCCAGGAATAGTTAACCAACACAAAACAGACTCTCTCTCTCTCTCTCTCTCTCTCTCTCTGTGTGTGTGTGTGTGTGTGTGTGTGTGTATGTTGTGGACTTTTTGTTTTGTTCTGTTTGTGCATTTTTTTGTTTCATTAGTTTTTGGTTGGTTGGTTTAGTTTTATGTTAGTGTTTTTTGTTTCTTTTTGAGAGAAGAACATGAAGTTGGATACATAAGAAGGTAGAGAAAATTTGGGAGGAATTGGGGGAGGGATAAATATGATCAAAATATATTGTGTAAAAAATTAATATTAAAAGAAATGTATAGCTCAAGATATTTCATTGTAGAAGTGTGAATGCACTACAATAGTGCATTGTCTATAAGAGGGATTGAGTTTGAGACCCCGGCTTGCTGTCTTAAAGACAGAGCTGCAGAAGTATAAAACTGATTTAATACTGATAAGGGAAAATTGTCGCCCCTTTGCATAGCTAAGCAACCACTGTTTTTGATTCTCATTTCTTTAGGTATTTTGGCTAGTGCTTTCCTTTCCAGTCCACATGTTTTGTGTTCTGTCTACAAAGAAATTTTTCTCTAACAGCTATTTCAAATTACAAGGGTTGTGCATGTGTGTACATGTGTATGAGCTTGGACTTTTCAGAGTTGCATGGATATAATAAAGACGTGCTCTCTGTGTGTGTGTGTGTGTGTGTGTGTGTGTATCTGTCTGTCTGTCTCTCTGTGTGTCTGTGTGCACAGGCCATGACATACACAGGGAGGTCAGAGGACAACCTTGGCTGTTGGCAGTCTTCAGGTTCCACTGGACAGGGTTTCTTGTAGCTGACCCACAAGTTTCATGGCATTGGGTGTCAACTTGGGACTGCTCAGATTGTAAATGGACAGGTCTTACACATGTTGTGTGGGCTGAACTTAGTTCTCATGTTTGCTTAGCAAGTGCTTTACTCACCAATCTTCCTAGCCCTTATTTGTGCTTTTATTATAGTTATTTTTTCACATGACTTGCATATATTAATGATAAATATGTCAAGTGGCTTTTTTATTGCAATGAAAGAATTAATAAAATGTGTGCTTCTGCCAGAATAAAGTAACAAGGGAGAAATTTGCCTTCCATATTAAACAATTAAGCTTTGAGCAGTAAATCTAAACTGAGACTTTCCAGATGCTGAACATCTTTTCCCTAGTGCTGTTGTCCCATCCTGTGCTTCGGATCTGGAGAGTTCTCCAGAGGCCACATCTTAAATGCTTATTCTTCAGCATGGTGCTCTGGGAAGGTGATGGGACCTTGTACTTGGTGGGGTTAGTAGGAGATAATAGATCCCTGGGGTCTGGGAGACTTTAACAGGATTATAAAATATACCCTGTCCTGTACCCATTTGCTTCCAGGGGCTGAAGCCATAATGCTAAGTGAACCAGTGTTTCCAAGATGATGGTTTCAGGTATTTTGTTTCACAGTGAGAAGATGACTAACATGAGTCTAACAAACAAAAACAACACATTGGGAAGACAGAGCTCAGAATCCCGGGAAGCTAAAGCATTTCCTCTTATAGGATAGAAGCCAGTTGAAGAGGTTAGAACATGCCAAGATCTGCAGGGGTCAACTGAAGGATTTGGCTGAGTTCTGATATGCATATGTATGAGACAAGATCACCATTCAGAGCTTAGGAAAGAAAGACGCGTCTAGCAAACAAGAAGCTGGCAATTTTGTGTTCCCACCAGCCAGAGTGGAAAAGCCTTTAAGTACACAGGCATTGGGTACAATTCTCAGAAAGATATATCCTAATTAGGGAATAAGATAACTGAAGTCTAGTCTGAAAGCTTTTCTGGACACATACTACCAAAGCTAAGTTAGCTTGGAAGCATCAAACCAATTCCAAGTAGTTTATCTCATTTTTAAAGCCTAGAATATTTAAAGGAATATAGCAAAATACACAACAAGCTTTGCAATCAAAAAAACACTATGATATTCAAAGACAGAGGAATGCATACACACATATACTTGCATGTGCTCACATACACAAAGAAAACTCAGGAACATATACTATTCACAGATATGACAAGGTTATGAAATGAGATAAAAACTCATTATAAATATGACTTTCTTGCTCAAGAAAGTGATAAATGATATAGAAATGTAGAATACATAAAAAGATTAGAAATTTGTTTAGATTAATAGTACAGTTTATACAATGAAAAGTACACTTGATTAATTAGGTAATTAACAGTACATTGGACACTACAGTAAGGCCAATGAAGTTAACATAAATAGACATCTACAGAAATGATCCAAAATGAAAGCAGAAATTTTTTATTAGATATTTTCTTTATTTACAATTCAAATGCTATCCCGAAAGTTCCCTGTACCTTCCCCACCACCCTGCTCCCCTGCCTACCCATCCCACTTCTGGCCCTGGCATTCCCCTGTACTGGGGCATATAAAGTTTGTAAGACCAAGGGGCCTCTCTTCCCAATGATGGCCAACTAGACCATCTTCTGCTACATATGCAGCTAGAGACATGAGCTCTGGGAGTACTGGTTAGTTCATATTGTTGTTCCACCTATCGGGTTGCAGACCCCTTCAGCTTCTTGGGTACTTTCTTTAGCTCCTCCATTTGGGGCCCTGTGTTTCATCCAATAGATGACTGTGAGCATCCACTTCTGTATTTGCCAGGCACCGGCATAGCCTCACACGAGACAGCTATATCAGGGTCCTTTCAGCAAAATCTTGCTGGCATATGCAATAGTGTCTGGGTTCAGTGGCTGATTATGGGATGGATCCCCAGGTGAGGTAGTCTCTGGATGGTCCATCCTTTAGCCTTAGCTCCAAACTTTGTCTCTGTAACTCCTTCCATAGGTATTTTGTTCCCATTCTAAGGAGGAACGACGTATCCACATGTTGGTTTTCCTTCTTCTTGATTTGAAAATAGAAATTTTTTGACAGTGAACAGTGTCTTTGATGAAATATAATATGAAATGGTCTTTGTTGTTTTTGTTGTATTTTGTTTCTGTCTTGTATTTTAAAAAGTATCTCATGTAACCCAGGCTGGGGGCAAACTCACTCTGTAGGCTGGGATGGCCTTGAGCCTTTAATTTGCTATCTTCCCTGCTGAAGAGTGCTAGTCTTAGGGTTGTGCCAGCATCCCTAACTCCTGGTATTAGGTGCTCTGACATGCATATAAATGGAATCTGGGAGAAGAGCATGGGAAACGATTTTCAGTACTAATTATAAATTTACCAAGAAACACAAACCAGTGGATCACAGAATGTCAATAGACCCCAAGCAGGACCTGTCAACAGGTCCACATCACAAATCCACTGATGGGGGCAGCTGGCACTGAGCTGGAGGCATAGGCCAATGAGAAAGTCCTGCAAGGGTGCCAGTCCTCGGGAGGACAGGGTGTTGCTTTTGTTTGCAGGTGCAAGTAGTGCATGGCTGTAATGCTAGTACTCAAGAGGCTGAGGCAGAGGATCATGGGTTTCAGGCCAACCTGTGTACAAAATGAAAAGTACCCAGTCCAAAAAAACAAAAAAAAACAAAAACGACAGAGAAGATAAAAAGACATTACGCACACATGTATATTAAAGGCAGCCTGAATGGGGACAAAAAAGAAAACACAAAATTAGAAATAACAATACTTCTTGTCAGTGAATATCCAAGGGAAACGTCTTGAAACATAATTTTAATTTGTTTTGTTTGTTTGTCTGATGCAGAGGGATGTTGCCTAGGTGACTGTCCTGTTTCATCCTCCTGAGTGCTGGGATCATAGAACAATTATCTTTTAAAAAAGGGAAAACAAAGCAAACCTTTCAACCCAGGATTGACATGCAATGAAATTTAGTTCAAGAATGAAAGTCAACTAATGACATTTTCCTAGCAAATACAAGCCAAGCAGATTCATTGCCAGCAGACTTACCATGAAAAAAGAAATTAAATGAAGTTCATAAACAAAAAGCTACAATGATACCAAATAAGGACACGAAAAGAAAAGTCCCCTTCCCCAGGATATGGTCAGAGTGGGAAAAGCAATAAGGACAAGAGCAACAAAGACTCTCCCGTTTTAAAGCTCATCGATGTTATAGGATAGCTTAGTGGGTAAAGATGCATGGTTTGCAAGTGTGAAGTTCTAAGTTCAAGTCACAAGAACCCATCTTAGAGCTGGTTACATAGCAACAGTATCTGTAACCACAGCACTCCTACAGAGAGATGAGCAGCAAAGTCAAAAAAAAAAAAAAAAAGCCCCTGAAAATCTTAAGGGCCAGCTCTCTAGACTACGCAGCAAAAAAACAACAGCAGAGGCTGACTGACAAAGGCAGGAAACTAGGATCAAGGTTGTTTCCTGGCCTCTACTTGTGAGTGGGAGCACAAATGGGCCAACCCATCCCCCCTGTCCCCCATAGAAACAAATACAGTGTATACCAAAAACAAAAGGAAAACAGTTAATGATTTGAAAAAAAAATCACATTTTTACAAATACTGAGTTGGCATGGTGAGCTGGTGGCAAACCTTGAAATGAGAGTCCAGTATGGGGATAGGGTAGTTCTCTGGGAGAACACAAAAGCTATAGATCTTCCAGAAGACCAGCCCATGTTCCAGGAATTCCAGGGCTGTGATTACTAATAGAAGCCTGATCTTTTCACTATAGGAATCCTCTAAACTGTTCCTGACAGCTTTGGCTACTCTCTTACCTAAACAGAAAGAGTGATTCATCACTCTTGTCCGCTAACTGACTTCATGCTGAAGGCATCAGGTAATATGGCAAGCTGGAACGCTGGTAATTGCTACCTAGCTCCAAAGAGCAAACAAACAGGCCTGGTGGATCTAATGAAGGCCAACTGGTCCTGGTCTTGGGCTTCACTGGATAAAGGACAGACGACAAATACTTTTGAGATGGATGTGTGAGAACAATTTTAGAGCCTGAGGCAGAGCGTATCATGCTACAAGTGCAGCCAAGGGAGGCAGGGCTGGGGAAAGAGATGGGGCTTTAGAGTAGGGAACAAGTCGAGTCCCTGCCAGAAAGAAAGAAGGAGCTGAGGTTGCACCTGTCTGTTTTAGGGCCCACTAAATGCTTGAGTGGCTTTAATACCCTGCTAAGTATTTCATTCTGGTGGTTTATTTACCATCTGGTTACTTATTTGCCACTTGAAGACTTAATTCTTGTTACATTGTTACTAGTATATTTAGGAGGTTTTCACTACAAGTAAGTCAGGAGCAAGATTGTGAAATCTGAATGAACACAGATTTTATAAAATGTATAAAGAAGAGAGACCTCAGTGGTTGTCACAGTGCAGTGAAATCCCCTGGGGCCTATAATTCAAGCCTCAGCTGGTCTCTACATCTCTGACCACACATTTACCTCTTTTCTCTGCCTCACTCTGCTCTTGACTTCTGTGCGCTGCTGAAAGCATTACATGAACATAACGTTAGATGCCTTTTATTCTTTCCTGAGATGTTCATAGATGTTTACGTATCCCATTCTACTATATCACCCAGTAGCCTGTTTGCTTATACATCAGCTGTTTAGAAAACCCTTGTGCAAATATCACCCTTATGGGCCACACTATGATCTCGATCCCAGTCTTCTATAGTAGCTTGATTAGCATTTAGTGTTGCTTGAATGAATCTGTGTATCCTTCGGTGTCCAGAACATACACCAGAATCATAGCTTCTTGGAATTGTGGACTGTGTTTATCACTTCAGTCACATTGGATCAAGTACTCAATGAATGGATGAATAAATGAATGAATGGATGGATGAATGGATGGATGGATGGATGAGTGACTCTTAGAAATGATAAATACATAATTTAATGAAATGTTTCCTATTATTTACTTCCTATGTTTCTACTTTTCTGTGTACTAGGCACAAACAAAATTGGGCCTGAATATTGTTTTTCTTCGGAAAGGAAGCAAAGAAAGCACTAATCAAAAATAACTGAGCCAATGCCATTCCTGGTAATTAAAATACTGCCAACAATCCAGCACACTAGAATTAGTGATTAATTATGTGTTGAAAACTGAGTCCCAAAGTAGGTAAAGGGAAAAAATTCTAATGAGCATGACATTAATGTTTGTGTTCTTGCAGTGCCATTTAGTCTATTGATTCTGTTTAGATAGTTCTAAGTGTCTCCAAAAGACAGCAGGGTTCATGTGTGCCGACCGCACACGTGTTTGCTAGGAACAGTGTCCTGACTCTCTTCAGACTTTGCCAATGCCATTCTATATTGGGCTGGACACTCCAGCCCAGCTGGTTCTGGAACTCTGCCAAAGCCATGGATGTCTTCAAAGGCCTTTTTCAAATTGCAAGGCAGAGCTGTGTTCTCTGGGAGCTTATGTGTGTTCTTCTAGATGTGCATGGTGTCCTTTTCCCAACTCCAGCCATCACGCAAAGATGGCTTCAATCTATTTACAGCACAAGAACTCACTCCATAGCCCAGAAATGTGAATTCTAACCCTCCTTCCCAGCATTCTGTCCAGGAAAATGAGACACTGGAGTAAAAAGCTCCCCCATTAATCTCTCTCTGAGCATTTGTAGCAATTTAATCCAGGATTCTGCTGTACCGTGTGTATGCCAAGATGATACCAAGTAACAAAGCAAGACAGCTAGCTGGTGGAAGAAAAATGTTTTCTCTGTTTATGATTTCCAAAGAAATACATGTTTTTCCAGGGAATTTAGGATTTCAGTCTAAAACATCTTTGAGAATGGAATAACCAAAATCTCCATACACTTGGATGTTCTTTGAAAAGATTACATGGTCACGCGGTTCTCTTTTTACCAATTAAGCAAAAGAACATTCAGCACGCCGATAGCTTTAGGAATCACCTCTTGACGTGCAGTAATGCCATTTCTGAACCTGCACCTATGAAGGTATTGGACATCAGGAGTGAAGACACCTGACTTGCAAGCCTTTGCCTGCAGCATATGACATTGTAAACTCTGTCTTCTAAGTTGGTAATTGAAGGAAGCAAAGGTAGCATTGCCAAGAATCCCTGGCAACTGCTCCCAACAGGCCTGAAAGCCAACAAAAAACACCAAGGGTTTCTGGAGGTCAATGTTATATTTGGAGATATGACAACTGATTCATGCCAAACTCGAGCAATAGCAAGATTTACCAGAGTTAAGTGCTCTGGTACTTATTTAGTCCAACTTGTGTGAGGCCAGTTTGAGAGTGTGTCTGTTTGGTTCTTTCCTCTCCTCTGGGTGTCCTGTGGATATGGACCATACCTTAACCAGGAAAAGGTTTGGAAGATCACCCTGAAACTGTAACAGCTAGCACACAATGACCAACAATACAAACTCCCCTTCGCATATTGCCTTATTTTAGATATAATGCCTACAGTTTTGATTTTGATCAGTGGTTCTCAACCTTCCTAAGGCTGTGACCCTTTAATACACTTCCTTATGCTGCGGTAACCCCCAGCCGTAAAATCATTTTGTTGCTAGTTCACAATTGTAATTTTGCTACTACTATGAATCATAATGTAAATAGCTTTGAAGATGGGGGTTTGTCAAAGGGGTCATGATCCATGGGTTGAGAATCATTACAGATAGATGGATAGATAGATAGATAGATAGATAGATAGATAGATAGATAGATAGATAGATAGATGGATGGATACATAGATATATAGATACATAGATACATAGATACATAGATACATACATAGACAGACAGATAGATAAATACATACATACTACACACATACATACATATATATTAGTTTAGCTCTTATATAATGTTTTTTAAAAAATCTTTATCACTTGTTAGAAAGTACTGTGAAATAAAACACAGAAGGTTTTTATTTCTAGGTCTGCTTGTTTGTTTTACCATAGATAGATAACCTTTGCGTGTTTAATTAGCAATTTTCCAACTTAATGGTTGGATTGAAGTGCTATGAAGTCAGTAGAAACTCTTTTAGAAAAATCTGGGCTAGAGAAACATGACATGAGATTCTCAGCAGCAATGAACCATGGTTGGTTTTGTCATAAACCTGCTCATGAAGATGATTAGCTGGGATACTGAAAGATCTACTCTACTGCCAAACTTTAATGCAGTTAGACAGACAGACAGACAGACAGACAGACAGACAGACAGACAGATAGATAGATAGATAGATAGATAGAGATACATACATACATACATACATACATACATACATACATACTATCATGTGCATTGCTAACTTAAATGTTTTCTTAAATGAGTGTATTTGGATATAGCTTGAAGTTAGTCAAGGAGCATGAGCTTATAGCTTTCATCAAAATTTTTTTTCTGGTCAGACATTGTGGTATACATGTTAACCCCGTCACTTGACTGAGGCAGATGAATTTGAGGCCAAGTGGGTCTACACAGGGAGTTCCGGGCCAGTCTGAGCTACATAGTGAGACTCTGTCTCAAACAAAAATTATAACTTGAAGTAGACTAAAAAAGAAAAAGTGACTCAGTCCGTGGTAGAACTGAGGTAAGGTCTTTGGCAATGCACGTGTAAAGAACAGTAATAAGTCCATATTAAAATCCCCATTAAGTGAAGTCTACTATATAGCACTTTACTCAACTTATGAGATTCTTCTGTCTTGTTTGTTTGTTTTTTGTTTATTTCTCAAGGGCTTTCAGTTTTCAAGGTTTAAGCAGTGGGTACCTCTTGACATTCTTAGACAACAGCAACAACAGAAACAAAGTACTCTCTGAAAGAAAAGGAAACTTCAGTTTAATTTATTCACTTGATTTCTCCTAGTTTTTTCAAGATGATCAAAATGGATTCTTTAATGAGAGAATGAAACTGTATTACACAGTAATTTTTATAAACCAGCCACCACCAAGCTTTTCAAAACAGCAGGGAAGAAGACATAAGGAGTTGTCTAACTGGTATAAAGTTTTAATTACTAAGATAATAAGTTGAAAAGATCTAGACTGCTCTATAACCTGTACAGTAAAGTGCTAGTAGTTAACCACACTTCTTGTGTTACACATTTAAAGTCTCATGTTAATTGTATGTTCCCCACTAGAAAAATCCCAGAGGGACTCAGTGTAGGGACATGATGACTATGTCTGTGTCCTTGACTATGAGAGCCTCTCACAGGTATATACACATGTCCAACGTTGTCAGATCAAATACATGAAGCGTGTGCAATTTACTTTAAAACAAATTTTATTGGATAAGGGAAAAAATCACCTTCAATGGTGATTCAACATGGAAATATACATTTTAAGCAATGCAGTTTAGTCAAATGAATACCATTATGTGGCCAACATCCTTCTAAGACTTAGACATACAGGAAGAAAGAGCCAAAGTCCTGGCCCTCGTGGAGCCAACACTTGTGAAGGAAGCCACAAGCTGGAGGATTTCTGTAACCTTTATCTCATTAGCTGTGTTTGGCTTCTAGATGTCTGGAAGGTAGTGGTGACATTCCCACTAATTGGTAGATGCAGCTTCATTTAATAGATGTGATGATGCAATACACTTCGTTACAATCATATCCTCATCATAACGATTCTAGAAACAAAGGAAGCTTAGTGGTAAGAAACTGTGAATCTTTGTTGCAATGAGAGTTATAGCTGAGGACCAAGGCCATGAGACAGGGGCTGGATGATGGATGTCTCAGCAGTTAAGAGCACTGGATGTTCTTTCGGAAGACCCAAGTTAGATTCCTAGCACTCACGAGCAACCACAATTGTTCATAAGTTCAGTTCCACTCTACTCAAAGGCCACTTCTGATATCCTTGGATACTAGGCATGTAGGAGGTTCACATGCACACAAGCAAGCAAACATATATACATAAAATTAAACTAAATATCTTTAAAGGATTTAAGGTAGACCCCTCTGCAAAATAGCATATTAGTAACTTCACAGTTATAAACCATGGGCACCTTCATAACGTATACACAGAAGACCTCAGAGTCTTCTATGATAAGACTGTTTTTAAAAACTGTTTTTTAAATTCAACTGTTTTCAAAACAAACAGAAGAATTAGGAATTTTGACACACACTGTTTTGAATTACAACATTAGGGGTTTGGGGATTTGGCTTAGTGGTAAGCCATATGCTTAGCATATGTGAGGCTCTGTGTTTAATTGCCAACACACACACACACACACACACACACACACACACACACACACACACACACACAGTGTGTACTGTGGATCATCTTCCCAAGAATGCAAGGTGCAAGCTGACATGGCAGAAACAGAGGTGTATTAGATATGTTACTGTGAAAAAAATTCATATTTCCTAGGCTTGTTCCTGCTGTCCATAAATACTAGACTTCATGTTAGTACTTTGCCGTCTTTGGCATTGTAAAGAAAAACAAATGACAAAAATATTTACCTTTTAAGTCCACAGAAATTAAGACACCAGCAGTCTTGGCTTCATATGCCTGTAACACCAGCATTAAAGGTGAAGGCAGGCAGATCTAGAGAGATCTCTGGCCAGCCAATCCAGCTGAAATGACAAACTCCTGGTTAAGTGCCAGGCCTTGTCACAGGGCAGTAAGACAAAGAACAATAGAGAAAAACACACAACGTCCTCCTGTGGCCTCCCAAATGCACACACATGAATGTGCATACCTGCATGCATCACACACACACACACACACACACACACACACAAACACACACACACGGGAAAGGGAGAAAAGCCAAGTATCATTTTATTTTAGTTGATGGCCAATGACATAGAAATCAGAATGAGAAGCTTGAAATTATTGACTTTTATCAATAGGCATAAATATCAACATAGTATGGTTGAGATCTTGTACACAGAGGCCAATGTGGAATGAAGCTGGACATTCATTAAGAAAAAATGGTGATGCATTCCCTCCACCTCTTCCCTAGTATGAAAAGGCAGAAATAAAAATTACTGCAAGAAAAATAAACAGCATATTTCCCTTACATTTAAAAAATGTTCTAAATGTCTTCAGACATTGGAGACAATGATTAACCATTCTAATCTGTGGTGTCATCATCTGTACTGTAAATAAAAATGATAGCCTCTTCATAGCACTTTTGTAAGATTACAAACATGCCCCAGAGGCTCCCCAAGCAATGCTGTTGCCATTGCTCTTGATTGGCCGCCATTATTAGATGGTCAGATCCTGTTGCTGAAAGCACAGCACACTATCATTGCAGGGCATGGAAGTCTCCATGACATAGAAAGAGGTGGAACTGACCTGGAAACGTCTTCCTTACGGACTTGATCTCAAAGAGCTAAGCAGGCCACCGGGAGAAAACACTTATCAGTGAGTATACAATAGTGGACATTGCATGCTCTACTACCGTTATTGCATGGGTGTAATAGTGACAGTATAGTTACAGGATAATCAACTGCTTTCTGATTAGATCTGGGGCATGCTCCACCAATGGGAAGTCATGTCTAGTTCTGTAAGTCAAGCCCGAGTCCGGGGAAGTCATAAAGACTATGAGACAACCCACTACCGTTATTTTACCAAATGGGCACGTAGTCAGACTGCCTTTTCAATGTTTATGTTTGTATCCGTATGTTAATGCCCACTCTCAACTTTGGTTAGAGAAGCTTCCTTATGCAGTGGGCAGCTGTCAATGCAGAGACTCATAACAGGTCGAAGCTCCGAGAGTTAGAGACTGTTGAGTCCTCAGCCCTAAGTGGTACGTCTCTGTCAAGTCCTGCAGTGCTCAGGGAACATTATCGAAGACGAAGTAGAAGGGTTCCAGAGCTAGAACATGGGAAGGGTGCTGAGAAATGCAGCCTCCCTGATATGACATGGCTCTTACACTTACGAACTCACAGCAGCTACACACCAGACAGGCCCAGATCAAGCCAGTCAATAATTCCACATGGTTGTGAGGAGGGACTCATGAGGATCCAGCCTAGGTTAGGAGTGATTGGCACCGATGGCTGCCAGTGGAGTGGAAGTCATTTTTCTCGGAGGGGGATGTGGCCACTGGTGAGTTGTCCATGTAACTTCAGACAGAGTCAAATGGACTCAATGGGTTATTTTAAAAGAAAGAGAGGACAAGAAGGTTGGGAGGGGCACCTGGATGGGTGTCAGTAGGAATGGGAGGAGTTAGAGAGTTAGGGGTGGATATGCTCAAGATATATGTGTATGGAATTGTCTAAGAATAAATAAAAATGTTTTAGAAAAGGAACACATATGTGACACACTCTGCCTAATATCCTGAACATGGTCTGAAAAAATCATTATTGAAAAGCATCATTATTATTTGCAACTTTTCTTAAACCAAATGTGCAAAAAATCTTACACACCCAAGCAGAAACATTTATATATATTTAATAAACATATATATTTAATCAACATATATCATGATGTCTACCACTTGCTAACTTCCAGGGACATTTTGATGAACAAGAAAAACACCTCATGCTGCTTAGGGTCTTACAAGCAAGAGTGACATTAGGTGCCAATCATTCCAATTATAGGTTATGGGAAGAGAGTACAAGTGCTATAAAACCTAAATCTAGGGCTGGCAAGATGATCGCCCAGTAAAGGCACTTGCTGTCAAGCCTGCCAACATGACTTGGATCTGAAATATCCACACAGAAGAAGAGAATAAATTCCCACAAGTTGTCCTTTGACCTGCATGTGGAGATGGTACACACACACACACACACATACACACACACACACACACACACACACACATATACAGAAATGTAACCTAAATTTTCCTGTGAAAAGTAAATCTAAATACATTGTGTATACCTATACAGTCTTCTCTTGGGAAGCCTGAGAAGACTGACACCAAAAAGTACCGTTTAAATTAAAATCTATAGTGAAGAAAGAAAAAAACAAACAAAACACAAAACAAAACAAAACAAAAAAAACAAAACAAAAAACCCCTCATTTCCACTGAAGATACTTTTATTTAAAATTGATAGAAGAAAAATTTTCTTCGTCTCCACAGTCTGAAACCCTTAGTGTAGGTATCATTAGAATTTCATACTCAACAGTCAACATAAGAAAATTGTATTTAGTGAAATATATTAAAATGAATTCACTTACACAAACTCAAATATTGTGGCTTAAGATAGATGCTAAGAACCTTTAAAATGAAGCTTACAAAACCGAGGTTCTATGGCATGTTTAGGTGAAGATGAATTTGGCTTTCTTTTCTTTGGAGAGTTTCTTTACGTGCTTGTATTTTTAGGCATCGCTGCAGAGTGGAAAGAACACTGGACCTGACGTCAGGAGCTCTGGGTTCTATTTCTGACTGTTGATCTTCTGGGAAGCCATGGGGGAGACACGTTATTAAAGAGAGCATTACTTACTTGAGTCACAGAGCTTAGCAGAGGGCTACCAGCTCAGTGGAGGACAGTGTTCATAGCAGAGGGTTCCTCAGAACTCTGTCTTCTCTTACGTCAGCATCACGTAGCTCTTCCTTTTTGGCTTAAGGACCTTTGGAGGGAGGTGTAGGGGTATTATTACATTAATATTGAAAGGAAATGGAAAAAAGGCCCTAGCAATGTTGATAATAATTGGTTACTAATTAAATTATTATTCTGAATAATAATTAATATAAATGATTATCTCGAGAGAAAGAGATGATGATTGGAGACTTACTGCTACTTCAAGACACTTGGAAACTTTCACCTCCACAATGACTCTGGGGGACCTCCCACCAACAATAATACTGCTCTGAACCCCATTCTTGCCTCAGAACGTCATTTTCTCCATCCTGTTCTTCATCAGGAAGCTAGATGCCTGCCTTTACCCGGCGCATCCCTTGTATCTTCCTTCTCTTCTTTATCTACTGCTTCCTTTTCTGTTCTTGAATGGATTGCTTTACTCCACAAGAGTGTAGTAACTAATGGCCATTAATTAAACAGTCAAAGCAAGAAGTGTCATGATAAAAACCTCAGAATTTCTAATCAGTATTATAACAATGTGCTAGGATAGTAACACTGCCAACAAGTAACACTGCAGACCATCGCTCATGTCCCCCGAAGTACTCACAGGACTCTCTCCGACATGCAGTACTACTCTGCCACATGTTGCTACTTCAAGTTTTGAGGGAAGAAAAGTATGAAGATTAATGAGTTATATTTATATTCACTGGTAGGCCAATTTGAGCTAAATATATCATGGTCTTATATAGTAAGATATTTGTATGTCATTGTGTAATAGGCACTTCAAGGAGGTTGTCAACTATAATATTTTCAATTACATAGACAAGAAAACAAATATAGGCAAACACACATGAACCAAAAAGTTTGATTTAGATTTTCTAGGATAGGATTTTTTTTATTTAAAACTAAAAAGAGAACTATCTTTGGTTGGAATACTTATATGCAACATTTTATTTGTACATAGATAATGAACTGTGATAATTTCAGAGATGTTCTTAATATAGAAATGGTATAGCAAGACAATTTCTTAGTATCATACCATGTTGATACTACGTAGTCGGGACTAGATGGTCCTCTAGCCAACCATGTTGGTGGAGGAGGAGATCCATTTTTGACAAGCATCACAACCAATTGTGTTAGCAGTCAGTGGGCTATGATGAACTTTTCCCCCTGATGTTTTTCTTTTGTTTGGGCTTAACTTTTAAGAATTTGCATCAACCTACATTAATGGAACTTGGAACCTCCTTCTCCAAAACATGATACCATGGAGTTTTAGAAGCAGAGAGATGGGAATTTCTTTCTCTGTGCCCCAGAGAAGTAGGTCATAAAAGAATTCTCTGACTTCCCTGGGAAGCAGGGACACCCCAATGAGAGGCACCTTCTTTAAAATATAGCATAAAGTGTGTCTGAAAATACATTTCCTGCCAAGCTCCTCTCAGCTTATTGCAAGTAGATCAATTTCCCCCCATTGTTCCTCTATAACTATCTACGTCTTCACCAAATGTCAAAGAAAACCACACAGGCATCAATATTTCCCAACCATTTCTAAAGACTGTATCACACAAAGTACAGATTGTGGTTGCGTGCTCTGTTTCCTTGGCAATCTGTCTTCTGTTGTGGGTGATCTGTGCAGAATGGTGACAATCTTATCTTCCCTACATGGTGGATCAGATCAAGTTGCAATGGCTTGGCAAGGGCTGGGTTGGGAAGGAAGCCAGGCAGAGCAATGAAAGAAGTCACAAGTTCTCTAGCTGTGCTGGCCATCTTCTTAGGGGTCCTCTTTTGATTTAGTGTTAGAGAGAGCTGATCAAAGAGAAACTGAAATCAAACACTGTTGAAGTTCCTGCAAAGTTCTCCAAGTGTGACAGTGCGGGGGCTAAAGCTGGAGGATTGTTAGCTCTTGGCTTTGCTGGTCGGTCTTAAAACATTTTAAGCTTCAAGTTGTTGGTAAATAAAGTTAATTTAGTAATCTTATATTGATATCATGTGCATACACGAAGGGAAAAGAATCCATTTTATTTACTATACTAATAAGTATTAATTGAATCATGGAGTAAACAAAAAAGATATTTTTTTCTATGATGATCAACCTGAAAACAAGGACTTGGATTCTTTGATAAGCTGTCTTATCGAGATAGGGTTGCTATTCTGTCCTCCTTTGTTTGCTTTCAATATGATGGTGTGTGTGCGTGTGCGCGCGCATGCTCTCAATTTTTCTGCATGAGTGCTAGTGCACATATACCATAACACATATAGAGGTATGTAGACAATTTCAGATGTTAAGCCTTGCCTTCTACCTTGTTTCAATTCTGTTTTCCCCTTAGTATGTCAGGTAGTTGGTTTTTGAACTTCCAAAGATAATCTGGTCTTTACCTTCCATCTTGCTGTAGGAGAGCTGGGATTAAAGATAAATGATAGTGTTTGTGGGTTCTGGGGATGCAAGGTCATATGCTCTCATTTTTCCCATGAGCCATTTCCCCAGCTTCTCTATAACTATTTTAGGAAAAAGAGGAGGTAAAGGAGGAGGAGGAGGAAGACAAAAGGAGGAGGAAGAAGAAGGAGAAGAAGAAGAAGAAGGAGAAGAAGAAGAAGGAGGAGAAGAAGAAGGAGGAGGAGAAGAAGAAGAAGAAGGAGAAGAAGAAGAAGAAGAAGAAGAAGAAGAAGAGGAAGAGGAAGAGGAAGAGGAAGAGGAAGAGGAAGAAGAAGAAGAAGAAGAAGAAATGTTAGTGTTCTTTTTTTTTTTTTTTTTTTTTTTTTTTTTGTCTGATGATGCCTGGAAAAGTAGAAAAATTCTGAGTTCATACTTTGCTAGCATTCAAGTCTAAATGACACAAAGGTAATGGGTTGAATACCCAGGGCCAATAGTAGTTGATCAGGTTTCTTCCTAAAGTTAAGCAATGTGTCTTGGAGTTTTACTAAAGATAAAGGACTTTAATATAAAATGGTGCTCCTGTAGATAAACTGCAGCCATCGAAGTGCCACGACTCTAAGTGTTTCAGTAGTAAAAAGAAATGGAAACCAGAATGTTGAAAGGGAAGACTTGAAACTCAGCCCTTTGGTGTTGTCCAGGCATGTGCTAGGAGAAGGTGCTACGACTATCCTCCACTCCTTCCTGAAGTGATCACCCATAAGAAGAATCCATCCTTCACAACAGTAATTACCCATGAGAAGATCCTAACTCTTACAACAGTAACCACCCACGAAAAGAGTCCATCCCTTACAGTAGTAATCACCCATGGGAAGAGTCCATTTTTTACAATAGTTATTACCCATGGGAAGAGTCCGTGCCTTACAGCAGTTATCACCTGTGGGAAGAGTCCATCCCTTAGAACAGTAATTACTCATGGGAAGAATATGTCTCTTGCCCTAACAGCATGAGACTTCCTGAAATGTTTGCTTCTCTCTTTAGCTCAATTCACACATCAGCAAAGTTCTAATCAAAATTATGATTTCGAATTACACAATTCTTTGTATAAGTACCTGAGAGATTGAAGACCACCTTATAGACATCTTTTTAAGTGTGAACTAACAAAGGTTTTCAATACCTTCTAGCAAGCGTGTTTACTAGCATGAATGGGTCTTGGCATACCTTTCACTTATATAGCAGAAACAAAAGCAAATTTCTGAACATACTTAGTTTTAATTGAAGGACTGCTCTGTGTCTATCTCTCTGTGTTTGCATCTCTGTCTCTGTTTCCCTCCCCTCCCCCCCTCACACACACACATACACACAGTGTATTCACCTAAGAATTTTAATCTGAAAAGAACCTGTCAAGCACTCTCTTTATGAAATCTTAAATACAACAGAAATGAGCTAAAATCTTTATTGTTTTATGTAACATAAGAAATAACCTGTGAGGTCTTGCCAGGCATAACATTTATTTAATTAAAATTATGTATAAAAGTATATTTTGTGTTGCATCAATGATAGTAATTAGTGAGTCTAGATAATGGATGCATTGAAGTTCATTATAGTCTTCTATTTTGTGTATATTTGACAAGTCCATAACAAAAAGTGAAACCAGAATGAGAAGCAAACAAAAAGACAACCAGGAGATTTAAAAGCCATCTTCAAAAAATAATTGTTCAACTGAGGCAATGTGGTTTGTTCCATGCCTGGACTCTCCCTGTATTTGTCTCCACAACAAGGAAAACTTTAGCTCCAGTTACATGGGCAAGGGTATCAAGTGTCTGTACTCTGCCTCCTGCTCTGTGCTATCCCTTTGCCAGAGGCTCTATATTTGGATCTCTGTGTAACTGTCAACACTCTGCTTCAAGTTGTAAAGAGTCAACTTGGTTTTTTTTTTTCTAGATGGGATTGATTCTTGTCTGTTGTTGCTAATGATTTTGAAATATCTATTGTACAGTATTTACATTTTTGTAGGTGATGTTTCTGCCTTCTTGATAAAATAACTAGAAAGTATCTTAGAAGCACCCTTTCTCCCTTAATATACTAATACATTTTATTTCAATCAAATCTATCACTTGTTCTCCCCCTCTCACTTCACTTGGGTCTCTCCCCTCCCTTTCCCACCAGAACCTCATATATATCCCCCGTCCCTCCTTCTCTCTGTCCCACTCTCCCTCTCCCTCTTCTTCTTCTTCTCCTTCTCCCTCTGCCTACCTCCCTCTCTTCTTCCCTCCTTCTCCACCCACCCAACACCAAACCAAAAATCTTTATTGAGTCCAACTGGATGGAGTTGGCTGCATGCTTGTGGCCATAAGACTGTCCACTGCAGCATACACAATCAGACATACTCCTGGAAACTTACTTTATCTCCTCCATGACCAATTTACTACCTGCAGAGTCTCAACTAGTAGTAGGTCTTTGTGAGCATGCTCACCAATCCATACTGGAATACTGAGTATGCAGACCTTGTGCAGGTCTTTTGTAGTCAGCCATAGATGTTGAAGTTTTATGAGTGCAACTGCCTGTCATGTCCAGAAGACACTGTTCCATCGCAGTCCTACTTGACTTTTGGCTCTTACAATGTATCTGGCCCTTCTTCTATGGTGTTCCTTGACTTCTGTGGGGCATGGAGCATATAAGTATTCCATTTTCAGATAATTTCTCAGCCATTTATTTTCTGAACTTTAAATGTTTATGGTTCTCTGTGTTAACCTCTGTCCACCACAAAAAGAAACCTCTGTGGAGAGGGGAGGGCTGGGCTCTCCTGTAGATAAATATTTAGAAAGCAGTTGGATATCCTATCAATTCAGCAAAATTATAGTAGTAAGTCCTCCTTTAGTGTCCACAACCTCTCTAGCCATAGGTTCTTGATCAGATTAATATTACCTGGGATGAGTTCCTGCCTGGCAGTGGGGCCTTAAATCCAACCCTAGAGCTGCTGGTTACTTTACACACAAAATGTTTGTGCCACTGTTGCACAAAGGGACAGATCTTTCCAAGAATGTCAATGTCTATATTTTCCTTTATGCCAAGGGGAATCTCTTATTCAAAACACACAGACACACAAATACACACACACACAGACACACACACACACACACACACACACACACACACACACACACACACACACACACATTTCCTGTCCTCGGGCTAGAGACACTCAGGGTTACAGTGTAACTTCTTAAATAACCCTGATGTAATTGGCCTTCTTGTTTGACCAGCACTGGTTTTAGAGGGATGCTGTCTTTCCTCTACTGTATACCTCTGGCTTCTTTATGAAACACTCAGGTTCCATAGGTATGTGAATTTATGTCTGAGTCTTCATTTTGGTTCCATTAGTCAATGTGTCTGTTGTGCCAATACCACACTTTTTATTACTGTTTGAGATGGGGAATAGTGATACCTCAAGAAATTCTGCCATTATTTAGGAGTATTTTATCTATCCTGGATTTTTTGTGTGTTTCCATATGAAGCTGAAAATTATCCTTTCAAGGTTTGTAAAAAATTATGTTGGAATTTTGATGGAGGGCTGGGTGGGATTGAAGATTGCTTTTGATAGAATGGCCATTTTTGCTAAATTAATCCTACTAACCCATGAGCATGGGAGATTTTACATTTTTGGTGTCATCTTCAATTTCTTTAATATCCTAAAGATTTATTATTGAAGTATTGTACTTGCTTGGCTAGAGTTACCCGAAGATATTTATTTTATTTTATTGAGATGATTTTCTAATTTCTTTCTCAGTCTGTTCTTTGCATATAAGAGGGATACTGATTTTTGTGTGTTAATTTTGTATCCTATTTTTCTGAAAGTGTTTATCTGAAAGTTTCCTGGTGGAATTTTTAGGTTCTTTTATGAATAAAATCTTATAATCTCAAAAACAGATAATTTGGCTTCATCCTTTTTTGTTTGTATCCTCTTGATTTCTTACAGTTGCTTGTTGCTCTACTGAAGACACCAAATATTACATTGAGTAGATATTGAGAGTGGACATCTTTGTCTTGTTCCTGATTTTAGTGTAAATGCACTGGGGTTCTCTTCTTTTAGATTGGCCTTGGCCATGAGCTTGCTGTAAATTGCCTTTATTATGTAGAGGTATGCCTCTTGTGTCCCTAGACCCTTCAGGACTTCTATCATGAAAGGGTGTTGAGTTTTATCAAAGGTTTTTCTATATCTAATGAGATGATTCTGTGGTTCTTGTCTTCCAATCTGTTGATATGGTGGATTACATTTATCCATTTATGTATACTGAGCATCCCTGCATCTCTGGAACAAAGCCAACTTGATCATAGTTGATGATCTTTCTCATATATTATTAGATTCTGTTTGCAAGTGATTTTTGTATCTTTTTGTTCATAAGGGATTTTTTTTCTTTTTTGTTTTTTTTCGAGACAGGGTTTCTCTGTGTAGCCCTGGCTGTCCTGGAACTCACTTTGTAGACCAGGCTGGCCTTGAACTCAGAAATCCACCTGCCTCTGCCTCCCAAGTGCTGGGATTAAAGGTGTGAGCCACCACCACCTGGCTCATAAGGGATCTTAATGGATAATTTTATTCATTTGTTGGGTCTCTGTATGGTTTTAATATCAAAATAATAAAGGCTTTGTAAGAAGAATATGTTAATGTTATTTCCTGCTTTTATTTTGTGGAATAATTTGAAAAATATTGAAATTAATTCTTTGTTGAAGGTCTGGCAGAATTCTGCACTGAATTCTTCTGGCCATGGGGTTTGTTTGTTTGTTTGTTTGTTTGGATGGTTGGAAGATCATTAATGACTGCTTCTATTTCACTAGGAGATATGGGTTACTTTAAATTATTTATTTCATCTTGATTTAACCTTAGTAGGCTGTATATATCAAGAAATTTGTCCATTTCTTTCAGGTTTTCCAGTTTAGTACAATACAGATTTTTATTAGATATTTTCTTTATTTACATTTCAAATGTTATCCCCTTTCCTATTTTCCCCTCCGAAAATTCCCTATGCCCTCCCCACTCCCCCTGCTCCCCAACCCATCTTCTTCCATTCCTGGTCCGGGCATTCCCCTGTCCTGAGGCATAGAGCCTTCACAGGATCAAGGGCCTCTCCTCCCATTGATGACTGACATGGCCTTCCTCTTCTACATATAGCTAGAGCCACAAGTTCCACCATGTGTTTTCTTTGATTGGTGGTATAGTTCCAAGGAGCTCTGGGGTTACTGGTTAGTTCATATTAATGTTCCTCCTATGGGGCTTCAGACCCCTTTAGCTCCCTGGGTATTTTTCTGGCTTCTTCATTGGAGACCTTGCGCTCTGTCCAATGGATGACTGTGAGCATTCACTTCTGTATTTGCCAGGAACGGGCAGAGCCTCACAGGAGACAGCTATATCAGGCTCCTGTCATCAGGCTTTTGTTGGCATCTGCATAGTGATTGGGTTTGGTGGTTGTTTATGAGGTGGATCCCCAAGTGGGGCAGTGTCTGGATAATCATTCCTTCAGGCTCTGCCCCAAACTTTGTCTCTGTAACTCCTTCCATGGGTATTTAGTTCCCCATTCTAAGAAGGAACGAAGTAACCACACTTTAGTATTCCTTCTTCTTGAGTTTCATGTGTTTTGCAAATTGTATCATGGGTATTCTAAGTTTCTGGGCTAATATCCACTTCTCAGTGAGTGCATATCATCTTTTGTGATTGGGTTACCTCACTCAGGATGATATCCTCCAGATCCATCCATTTGCCTAAAATTTCATAAATTCATTGTTTTTAATAGCTGAGTAGTACTCCATTGTGTAAATGTACCAAATTGTCTATATCCATTCCTCTGTTGAGGGGCATCTGGGTTCTTTCCAGCTTCTGTCTATTATAAATAAGGCTGCTATAAACATAGTGGAACATGTGTCCTTAATACAAGTTGGAACATCTTCTGGGTATATGCCCAGGAGAGGAATTGCTGGATCTAGCGGTATTACTATGTTCAATTTCCTGAGGAACCACCAAACAGATTTCCAGAGTGTTTGTATCAGCTTACAATTCCACCAGCAATGGAGGAGTGTTTCTCTTTCTCCACATCCTTGCCAGCATCTGCTGTCACCTGAATTTTTGATCTTAGCCATTCTGACTGGTATGAGGTAGAATGTCAGGGTTGTTTTGATTGGCATTTCCCTGATGATTAAGTATGTTGAACATTTCTTTAGGTGCTTCTCAGGCATTCAGTATTCCTCAGTTGAGAATTCTTTGTTTAGCTCTGTACCCCATTTTTAATAGGGGTATTTAATTATCTGGAGTCCAGCTTTTTGAGTTCTTTGTATATACTGGATATTAGTCCCGTATTAGATTTAGGATTGGTAAAGATCCTTTCCCAATCTGTTGATGGCCTTTTTGTCTTATTGACAGTGTCTTTTGCCTTACATAAGCTTTGCAATTTTATGAAGTCCCATTTGTCAATTCTCGATCATACAGCACAAGCCATTGCTGTTCTATTCAGGAATTTTTCCCCTGTGCCCATATCTTCGAGGCTCTTCCCCACCTTCTCCTCTATAAGTTTCAAGTGTCTCTGGTTTTATGTGGAGATCCTTAATCCACTTAGATTTGACCTTAGTACAAGGAGATAGTACTGGATCAATTCGAAATCTTCTACATGATAACAGCCAGTTGTGCCAGCACCATTTGTTGAAAATGCTGTCTTTTTTCCACTGGATGGTTTTAGCTCCCTTGTCAAAGATCAAGTGAACATAGGTGTGTGGGTTCATCTCTGGATCTTCAATTCTATTCCATTGATCTACCTGTCTGTCATTGTACCAGTACCATGCAGTTTTTAATCACAATTGCTCTGTAGTACAGCTTGAGGTCAGGTATGGTGATTCCACCAGATGTTCTTTTATTGTTGAGAATAGTTTTGCTATCCTAGGTTTTTTTGTTATTCCAGAAGAATTTGCAAATTGCCTTTTCTAACTCTGTGAAGAATTGAATTGGGATTTCGATGGTGATTGCATTGAATCTGTAGATTGCTTATGGCAAGATAGCCATTTTTACTATATTAATCCTGCCAATCCATGAGCATGGGAGATCTTTCCATCCTCTGAGTTCTTCTTTGATTTCTTTCTTCAGAGACTTGAAGTTCTTATCATACAGATCTTTCACTTCCTTAGTTAGAATCACAGCAAGGTATTTTTTATTATTTGTGACTATTGTGAAGGGTGCTGTTTCCGTAATTTCTTTCTCACCCTGTTTATTCTTTGTGTAAAGAACGGCTACTAATTTGTTTCAGTTAATTTTATATCCAGCTACTGCACTGAAGCTGTTTATTAGGTTTAGGAGTTCTCTGGTGGGATTTTTAGGGTCACTTATATATACTATCATATCATCTGCAAATAGTGATATTTTGACTTCTTCCTTTCCAATTTGTATCCTCTTGATAGCCTTTTGTTGTCTAATTGCTCTGGCTAGGACTTCCAGTACTATATTGAATGGGTAGGGAAAAAGTGGGCAGCCTTGTCTAGTCCCTGATTTTAGAGGGACTTTTATCATGAATGGGTGTTGGATTTTGTCAAATGCTTTCTCAGCATCTAAAGAGATGATCATGTTGTTTTTGTCTTTGAGTTTGTTTTTATTGTGGATTATGTTGATGGATTTCCGTATATTAAACCATTTCTGTCTCCCTATGATGCAGCCTACTTGATCATGATGGATGTTTGTTTTGATGTGTTTTTGGATTCAGTTTGTGAGAATTTTATTGAGCATTTTTGCATCGATATTCATAAGGGAAATTGGTCTGAAGTCTTCTTTCTTCATTGGGTCTTTGTATGGTTTAGGCATCAGAGTAATTGTGGCTTCATAGAATGAATTGGGTAGAGTACCTTCTGTTTCTATTTTGTGGAATAGTTTGAGGAGAATTGGAATTAAGTCTTCTTTGAAGGTCTCATAGAACTCTGCACTAAACCCATCTGGTCCTGGGCTTTTTTTGGTTGGGAGACTTTTAATGACTCCTTCTATTTCTTTAGGGAACATGGGGCTGTTTAGATCCTTAATCTGATCCTGATTTAATTTTGGTACCTGGTATCTGTCTAGAAAATGGTCCATTTCATCCAGGTTTTCCTGTTTTGTTGAGTATAGCCTTTTCTATTAGGATCTGATGATGCTTTGGATTTCTTCATGTTCTGTTGTTATATCTCCCTTTTCATTTCTGATTTTGTTAATTAGGATACTGTTCTTGTGCCCTCTAGTTAGTCTGGCTTAGGGTTTATCTATCTTATTGATTTTCTCAAAGAAGACCTCCTGGTTTGGTTGATTCTTTGTATAGTTCTTTTTGTTTCCACTTGGTTGATTTCAGCCCTGAGTTTGATTATTTCCTGCCATTTACTTCTCTTTGGTGAATTTGCTTCCTTTTGTTCTAGAGCTGTTGTGCTGTCAAGCTGCTAGTGTGTGCTCTCTTTGGTTTCTTTTTGGAGGCATTCATAGCTTTGAGTTTTCCTCTTAGGACTGCTTTTATTGTGTCCCATAAGTTTGGGTATGTTGTGGCTTCATTTTCATTAAACTCTAAAAAGCCTTTTATTTCTTTATTTCTTCCTTGACCAAGTTATCATTAAGTAGAGTGTTGTTCAGCTTCCACTTCAATGTTGACTTTCTGTTATTTATGTTGTTATTGAAGATCAGCCTTAGTCCCTGGTGATCTGATAGGATGCATGGGATAATTTCAATATTTTTGTATCTGTTGAGGCCTGTTTTGTGACTGATTATATGTTAATTTTTGGAGAAGGAACCATGAGGTGCTGAGAATATGGTATATCCTTTTTTTTAAGATAAAGTGTTTTGTAGCTATCTGTTAAATCCATTTGTTTCATAACTTCTGTTAGTTTCACTGTGTCTCTGTTTACGTTCTGTTTCCAGGATCTGTCTATTGAAGAGAGTGGGGTGTTAAAGTCTCCCACTATTATTGTGTGAGGTGCAATGTGTGCTTTGAGCTTTGCTAAAGTTTCTTTAATGAATGTGGGTGCCCTTGCATTTGGAGCATAGATATTCAGAATTGAGAGTTCATTTTGGAAGATTTTTACCTTTAATGAGTATGAAGTGCTCCTCCTTCCTTTCCTTCCTTTCCTTGTGGAAAGTTCTCTGGGGTTCATGGGACCATCCACAGATTTCAAGCCTGAGGTGTTCCGGAGCTGGCACCTACTGGAAGGAGGAATACAGATTTAAAGTGTGCTCTTATTATATCTTGAATTTTCTCAGTGTCTTTCCCCCTGTTATCTCTGACTTTACTAATTTGAGCGTCTCTCTCTCTGTCTCTCTCTGTCTCTCTGTCTTGCTCTCTGTCTCTCTCTCTCTCTCTCTATCTCTCTCTATCTCTATCTATCTATCTATCTATCTATCTATCTATCTATCTATCTATCTATCTATCTATGTTAATTGGGCTAAGAGTTTGTTGATTTTTCTCAAAAAACTAACTCTTCATTACATTGATATTTGATATTTTTTGTTCTTATTTCACAGACTTCAGCCCTCAGTCTGATTATTTTTTTTTTTTTAAAGATTTATTTATTTATTATATGTAAGTACACTGTAGCTGTCTTCAGACACTCCAGAAGAGGGAGTCAGATCTTGTTACGGATGGTTGTGAGCCACCATGTGGTTGCTGGGATTTGAACTCTGGACCTTCGGAAGAGCAGTCGGGTGCTCTAACCCACTGAGCCATCTCACCAGCCCCCTCAGTCTGATTATATTCGGGTGCTATTTCTTACTTTTTTAGACCTACCAGGTGTTCCATTGAGTTAATAATATGAAATCTCTCCCCATTTTTGGATGTAGAACCTTAGGTCTATGAACGTGTGCCTTAGGACTGCCTTTATTGTGTCCCATTTTAGGTATGTTGTGTTTTCATTTTCAGTTCCTAAAAGGTTCTAATTTATTCTTTGTTTCTGTCTCGACTCCATTTGCCCAACAGTGAATTTCTTCAATTTTCATGCATTTGAATACTTTTTACTGTTTCAGTGGTTGCTGGTGGCCTGCTTTGATCCCTGGTGGCCACATAGCATGCATAGTGTTGTTTGCTTTGTGTCTTAAAGTGTGGCCAATTTTGGAAATTTTCATGATCTGCTTAAACAAAAGTCTATTTTTTAGTGTTTGGGTGAAAAGTTCCATAGATATCTGCTATGTCCATTTGATTTACGACATTATTTAGCGCTAGCATTTCTTTCTTCAGTTTCTGACTGGAAGACATGTCAATTGTCAAGAGTGGAATAGTAAAGACATTAGTACCACTGTGTAAGGATCAACATGGGATTTAGCTGGAGCACTGTTTCTTTTACGAACTTGGGTGCTCTTGTGTTTAGTACACAAATAATCATAACATGATCTTGGTGGATTTTTTTTTCTAAGATGAATATGTAGTGTCCTTCGCTATTCCTTCTGTTTAGTTTTGGCTTGAAGTCTATTTCGTCAGATATTAAAACAACTATACCTTCTTGGTTCTGGAGTCCATTTGCTTGGGACAGCTTTTTCTATCCCCTTACCCTAAAATGATATCTAACCTTGATGGTGAGTATGGTTTTGATGCAACAACAACAACAACAACAACAACAACAAACAGATCTTGTTTTCTTTCATTTTGTTTCAATTGTTTGTTTGATGTTTTTCAAAATAAGTCTTACTATATTCCTCTATATTCCTACTATATTCCATATATCATGGAACTCACTATGCAGAGCAGGCTGGCCTTGAGCTTACAGAGATTTGCCTGCATCTGCCTCCCAAGTGCTGGGATTAAAGGTGTGTTCCATATTCTTGTTCAGATCCTTTTTCTAATTCAATCTGTTAGTCTATGTCTTTTTACTGGGGAATTGAGACCATTGATACTGAGAGTTATTAATGAGCAGTGTTTATTGATTTCTGTAATTTTGTTGTTGTGCTGTGAGTTTTCCTACCTTTTACTTACTATTCTGGAATGATTTATTCCTTGTGCCTTATTTAGTTCTCTTCAGACTGAACTTTTTTGCTAGTCTCTTCTGTAGAGCTGGATTGGTATATAGAATTAGTTATATTTGTTTTAATTCTGGGGTGTTTTTCCTTTTAACTGCTTGTATTTGATAGTTTTGCATGCTACAATACTGTGGAAGGTGGGTATGTATTGTCTCTTAGAGCTTGTAGAACAACTGTTCAGTTCCTTCTGGCTTTCAGAGTTTCAGCTGAAAGGCAAGTGTTTGAACCTGCCTTTATTTGTGACTTTATTTGGGATTAAAGGTATGTGATAATATCACCCAGATATGGCTGAACATTCTACTCTTTGGTTGCTGTTGTCCATTGTGTATACCAACCAACTCTGGTGACTCTGGGGTTCCTTGTAGAGGGTGCTCCTGATGGTTGCTGGTAACACAAATTAATAAGCTGGAGTGAAAAAAAAGGCTAAATGGGGCATTGGAAAGAACCTGGGGACCCTTGTTCAACTGTAGGAGGCATAGTCCCCCGAAAATGCAGATGGGGGGTGGGAGGAGAGGTTCCTGTAGGCAGGCTGCAGCAGAACTAAGAGTAAGGCTGGAGAGGCTGGAGTGGTGTAGGAAGGGTAATAATGGTCACCTACTAATGTCCAGCCTATATGGCTATTGAAGGTTTCTCTTAGAGAGTGATTCTCTGAGTCTGTGGGTGAAATGGGCCAGAAGGAAAGGCCTAGAGGGGTGGCAGGAGATACCTAGTAGGCCCCGGATCTGGATTAAGGGGCATATTACCCAGGGATGTAGTGGAGGTCGGAGGGGAGGCTTCTGCATGCAGCCTACAGTAGGACTCTAGAATATATATATATATATTACATTTTTAATTAGGTATTTTCTTCATTTACATTTCAAATGCTACACCAGAAGTCCCCCATACCCTCCCCCCAACTCCCCTATCCACCTATTCCCACTTCTTGGCCCTGGCATTCCCCTGTACTGAGGCATATAAAGTTTGCAAAACCAAGGGGCCTCGTTTCCCAATGATGGCCGACTAGGCCATCTTCTGCTACATATGCAGCTAGAGACACAAGCTCTGGGGGGGGGGGGGTACTGGTTAGTTCATATTGTTGTTCCACCTATAGGGTTGCAGACCCCTTCAGCTCCTTGGGTATTTTCTCTAGCTCCTCCATTGGGGGCCCTGTTAGAGCTATATTTTTGATTAATTATTAGATCACTGTCAGCACTCCATCCATTAGATTTGGCTACGAATGGTATGCCTGCATGCTTTCCACTGTGCCTACAACACGAATACCTTCCAATCAAAACAACAGTTCCATTGCTTTTCCAGCACATATAAAGGGAATCTAAACACCCTTAGCGGAGGTACTATTCTTTGGATGGAGAGGTTTTACTGTAAATAAACCATGGTAAGATTATATTTCCCCAAGGATCTTTTTAATCCAAAAATACTACTTAAGACCTCATTTGTCTGTTAGCTTGTTAATTATGTCCTTATAACTCTACTCTTGATGAAGAAATGTGTGGAAAGGTGTGACATTCTAGACCCACTCTCCATAAATCCAAGAAAGCCTATTTATTGAGTTGGCAGATTAATTTCTTGCCACAACCAATTACCAATTAGTAAGGCCTGCTCCAGGTCTCTTTCTTTCTTTCATGACTTCCTCTCCAAACATCTTCCTGTGCCAAACGTTTTCAATTACTACCCACACATCACCTCCCAAATCATCCATGGTTTTGAACTTCTCGACTGCTGTGTGAGTCCTCAGTGCAATCGTATGAGGAGTACCCCTCTCCTGCTATCTCAGACACAGAGCTCCTGCACCGTTTTCAATGTCCCTTTGAGTCTCGGTTCTTAGTCATAACTTACTTATCAAGCCTTTTTATTCACTGGAAACTTCCAGCAAGATGTACTGTCTCTTTAAGAGTGCCCCTTCTTCTGTCAGTAGCAATTATTAATATCATTCAAAAGGAAAGACTTGAATCCCTGAAGCTAATTGAAACCCTGCCTTCTTATTCGGGTGTATGTTTCCTTGGTTGCCTAGGTCTGAATATATTCATGCTCATCCTCGTATTTCTTTCTAGTCTCTGTGTACCCACCCTAAGTCCTATGAGTGCATTTGATTTCCTTCAGAATAAATAGCACAGCCTTCTGTTTCTCCTCAATACTGAATATTAAAGTGTGAGACTAGATAATGCTAGTTCTCTGTTATAGATTTTAACTATTAAATGGGCGTTCCCTGACAGTGATTTGGAGATTCGAGGTATACATTGACATAGAGTAATGTAAAAACTTTTAGGTGATTGGTGGCTTATAAAAGCTCATCATGGCCATGTCATCTTGCAATTAAAGGTTTCTGTTATTTTTGAAGGACTGCAAGGGGTTCTGAGTCATATGTTGGATCATAAAATTCTAAAGCAAACATTTATACACTTAGGTAAATACTATATTTAGATGAAATAGTCTACAAACTCTTTCTCCACGTTGATTAATCTTTTGGTCCCACTCCCTTTTTGGTTCCAGTTGGTTTGGTGTAGTTTTGAATATGGTTTCATTTTTGTATAGTGCCTCATTGCTTGCTCTATGAGAATTAACAGGTCCGTGGATGTTGGTTTGGTTTTCCAATGGCTCAGCTCTCCTCCTGCTAGTGTGAAGTCAAAAACTGTCTGTCAAATCATGACTAACCATTTTATAAATGTTAGTCATGAAGGAGATAGATGAAGAGGAGCCAAAATGGCTCAGTGGCAGCTCACAACAAGGCAAGTCAAGGCATATGTCCTCCAGGATGTGGGTCATGGAGTGCATTCTCCCTCACAGACAAGTAACTGAACATTTACTTTTGATTTGCAACAAATTGTACAGGATTTGTTAGAATGTTAGATTCTGTAGTGTTTTTTTTTCATTCTCTGGTTTGTAAGACTATCTAGCCTAATTAAATTGTGGTTATTTCTCATTAAATTAAAAATATTTCTATTGCTTTATTTTTATGAGTATGGGTATTTTAAAACATATTTTGGTTAATATTTTGAGAACCTCATACATGCCTGATGTATTTTGACCTTATTCCATGCCTTCTCTTCAATCTTTCTTTCCTTACGCCTTCCAAACTTTGTATACTTTTAAAAATTATTTTTAATTCTTTTTGAATTATAATACTCTTACATCATCTCTCAGACCTTCCCAAAATACTCCAACTTGGTCTCATTCAAATTTATAGTCTCTTTTAATATGTTTTAAGAGCTGACCATTGGGTATTGGTTAATCAATCAGGGTGCTCTTCCCTGGGGAAAATTATTTCTCCTGGTCTGAGGGTTCCTTAGTTGCCTATACTTCCTTGTCTTAGGTTAAGGGGCCTTGGATGTTTTTCCACTTTCATGTTACCATGTCTATTGTTGCCATCCTTATTTAGGTCATGTTTAGGCAGCCATGTTAGTGAGTCTTCATAAATGTAGCTTCTAGGAGACAAAGTCTTAAAGCAAACTTCCTCTTCTTTGGGCTCTTACATGTTTCTGCTCCCTTCCTCAATGATCCCCGAGTCTAAAGTGCAGGGGTTATGTTGTAATTTTATCAATTAGAATGGGCTCCACAACTCTGAGTTTTGATCAGTTGTGGTTTTCTGTAATGGTCTTCATCTGTTGCAAAGGAAACTTTCCTTGATGGGGTAAGAAACATTGTCTATGGGTATAAGGGTAAATATTTATAGTGTAGTTAGGTATTGTGCTGTTTTAGTCAAGTGGGGGTGGTAGGTTCTTCTCCAAGATCCATGACTTCACTAGCCTTGGGTAGTTAGCTAGGTTTCTGGTACCAGACTTATTGGGTCTTAAGTATGATTAGGGAGCTGTTGGTTACCACCGAGGTATGTGCGTCATAACCTTAAGGGCAACATAACATGCTGGTTGTTGCTCATTGGCATCATAGCTGGCTAGGGTTGCAGGTTGCTCTCCTCCTTGGGAATTTTGCACGATGCTTTCTGGTATTGGAAGGCAGCCTGGAACCAATAAAGTAATATAGTTGGTATGAAGCAATATAGATCATTTGATAACCTCACAGTTATTAGTAATTATGATTCTCTTCAAGGTGAATCAACAGTGTTTCTCACCTAAAAACTGTATGCCGTTAACTGGAGTCCAAGACCATGTCTAGGGAAATAGCTTTGTGAGTTTTTCTTTTTTTGTGTGTGTGGTGCCTTTGGTGGTGATGGTAGTGGTGGTGGTGGTGGTGGTGGTGGTTATGATGATGGTGGTGATGGTGGCGATGATGGTGATGGTGGTGTTGTCGGTGGTGGAGGTAGAGACAGCGGTGGTGGTAGAGGTGATGTTGATGTTGGCAGAGGTGGTAGTAATAGTGATGGTGATAGAGGCTGAGGTAATGTTAGTGGTGGTATTGAGGAGAGAATGAGGCCCTCACACATGTCAGATGGGCCCTCTGTGATACCAAGATAGACCTAGATTGGGGAATAATCTTGGAGCTAAAGTTTAACAATTTCCTGGAAATGGAACAGGTAGTGTTTGTTTAAAAGTATGATTTTGGGAGGCATATCTAAGGATTCTAAGTTTTGATGGGACCCAGGAAAAGGCTACTTTCCAAGAGGACAACTGGATAAGTAACAATTCATGCAAGAATTAAGCAGTTACTTAACCTGCTGATAGTTCCCAGGCTTTGGACTGGAGTGGGAAGGGAGAAGGTTGAAGGCCTGGTTTGCAATTAGGACTAAAACTTAAGGTACATTTGGGCCACCCTATCTACTCTCAGCTCTTTCCTCATCATCTCAGGATGCTGATTCTCTGATGCTATGGTTCAAACCTTGGTAATGAAATAGCATTGATCTAGTTTGATTTTTACTGTATCAGCACCAAGCAGATGAGGGGGTGAAGAGAAGAACGTTATAAGGTAACACAGGCAAGTGACTTGTCACAAGTGGAACTGTCTATCATGTGTTATAGAATCTGTTGCAACTTTCATTTGTAAACATTGTGACTAAGGCTGGTATTCATCCTATGAAGGCAACTGTAAGGCTGACTCTTTGCTTTGCAGGGGATATCTGTTTACATGTAACCATTCTTAACCATTTACTTTGGAATGATCTATGAAACAGAACCCTAAAACACACTAGACAAATCCCACATTAGAAAAATTCTTCCCTGCAAACTAGTTTTCCTTTTAGAATGTAATACAATCAACAACTGGCCAACAAAATATGCAAGTCACATCCATGTTAAACTTTCTAGTATATACATTAAAAAATGAAAATAAGTTGTAATAATGTTTTAAATAGGCAGATAATATCAACATATAATCAACATACCTATTTTTTAAATTTATAACATTTTAAAAACCTGGTCCATATATGTCAACTTGGCCACTAAACATCCAACTGTACAGTGAAATGTAGTCCTACTGAAGCTTCTATTTAATGGAAATCCTATCCTACTCATGTATAAATTTAGATTCATAACAATGATATAAAACATTTTTACAATGAGTTAAATAGACATATGTGGCCAGTGGCTACTATTTGAACAACTTTGAACCTACTTTAGGAGTTTGCTTGTACCTCTAGAGCAGACTCCAGACTCAGGGACTTCGGTTGAGGTTTATTTTTGTTTGATACACCACTTGGTTAACACTTGTGCTTTTAATATTTTAAAAGTTTCTTTTCGAGTATTCGTTAAACATTACTAACGTTTGCTTGTGAATAAATTCTCTGGGCAAAACCAAACAACTTTACAGAAGTAGGTAAATGTGCTGTTAATTTGGAATTAGAAAAATAAGCTGAGGATACAGTGGCTGAATCACTTTTGGCCACTGCTTTGTATGGCTGTCCTTTAGCTTGACGACAGATTTAACTTCTGCATATTAGGGTTAGCGATTTTCACCTTCCTGACAAGCAAACTTCAGAGTTTGCACTTCTCGAGAGTATACAGAGGTCTTTCACAAAAGCAGGCGGTAGTCGCTGAACTTGCACCGGCAGAGATTTAGCTAAAGCCCTTTTCTATTTTCAGCCAGACCAACTGCGGGTCAATTCAAGTTTCTGCAGAGTGAAAAACGCCGAAATACAAAACAGAGAAGCGGAAGGCTAGATCTTTGCCAGGTACCAGTCCAAGACTACACCCCGGAGACTACGCCCACCGAAACTCCACAGGGGCAATTGTTTTTTGTGGCGGCGGCAGCCGGTCCCAGCAAGTCACAGAGCACAACAGGGAGACTCCACTGCCTTCTAAGCCCTGAGCGACGTGGCCCCGCCCAGCCCGGACCATGGGGGCGTGACCATTAGGGGAGGGGCGTGGCCAGCCTTGGGGCGAGGCGGGGCGAGCGCGGAGGCGGAAGTTCCCCACCGGCTTGAGAGGGACGGCGCAGGCACCGCGAGCCACTTGTCAGCGCTGGTCTGAGGCGGAGGGTGCGCCGCGCCGGTCAGGAGGTGAGTGGCCGCGGGAGGCGGAGGAGCACGTCCTGGTCCGCGAGGGAACAGGAGGAGAAGCGGGTGACGGGGTGCGGCGCGTGGAGGGGCGCGGGACGAGAGGAGGACGGGGCGAGCGTGTCCCCGGGAGCCGCTGCTCCTCAGGTGCTCCCGGTGCGCGCCGAGGTGTGAGAAGCGCCCGGGGCAGGGCGGCGCGCGGCGGGACTGAGCGCCCGGAGCCGGGGCTCTCGGGGACCGGCGCTCCGGAGAGCCGGGCGCACCAGGGGGCGCCCGCCGAGCCGGAGGGCAGGCGGCGAAGGGCAGCACCTCGGCCTGGGGCGCGCCAGCCCCCAGGGAAGCTCCGGCGAGCCGAGAGTGTGCGCCTGCACGGGAAAGCGGCGCAGTTTTGTTTGCTGGCTCCCAGGCTACGGAGAAGCGTGTATTTCCCCCTCCCTGAAATATGTGCAGTTGTGTAACCTGTGAGGGTTACACGTCGGTGCGTCCAGAAGGAAAGCCCACTTAGATCAGTCGCGGTCGCCAGTTTTTATGAAACTGGTGTATACTTGGGGCTTGGGTCAGACTGAGCTTCAGCCCCGTTTGACAATGAGTGGAAAGAGGAAGGGCGTATGGACTGGGCAGAACTTGGAAAGAAAATTCGTGACTGGGCTGGGCAGGTCTAGGGTGTGATCGCCAGATCCTATCCCAGGTCCGCCTTCTTGACCCGAGGACGTCTGAACCCGCCTGCTACGGAAACTGCTAGCTGGGGAACCTTATTTGGCCAACAGGGCTAGGCGTGAACCCAAGCTGGGAAACGTCTCATCCCTCAGCCTTAGTGCTTTAGTCCTCCCACCATTCTATCTCAGGAAGGGGAGAAAGAATCTCTAGGTTGTCTTAATTGAAGGGCTCCTCACTTGTAGGTCTCTCCCGGTTACGCACACCAAGGAAACTCGCACACAAGTGTGGGAAACCACTTTTAGCCTCCCTCACTAGCAGTAGATGGAAGGTATTATTTATGCTGTCCCTAAAAGAAAATCCAAAGCTCTACAGAAATTCCAACGTTTTTACATGTTTGAAAGCAGAATAAGCTGTTATTTCCTGCCTGCTTGGTTGGTATTTTAGCATTTGGGCACTAATAACCACATGGGGGAGACTTGGAAAAAGCCAATAAAAATATTGCCGTTGCTTAAGGATCAGAATATTTTCAGACAAATGAATTCCAAGCGAAGCTAGCAGAAAGGGAATTTAGAGAAGAGACCGGTGTTGTGGTTTGGCTGACTTGGCTAGTGCTAGAAATGTTAATAACAAATCGGAGAAATCAGGAAGGGAGTCCCTAAGAAAAGGGAAGTGACATGGATGTGGGATGACACACAAGTACAATACATTCTCTCCTAGGGAAAAATGGAGCCAGAGTACCGTTAGCGTAACTTTCACATTCTTCCCTTGGCACAGTTAAAGATTAAAAAAGGAGAGTGGCCTGTGGACTGTCAGTGGGTTTACTGATTTCTTTGTCCCGTGTGGCACTATCAAGACTGCCTCTACTGGCCTTCAGGAGATCCTCTAGCGCCACGGCAGTGGTGTGTGGCTTGTTATTAGCTCGCTACCATTTGGTTCTCACCTGCCATTTGGCTTCCTCTGGGTCTTTTTGTATAGCCACTGCTTACTACTGCGGTACCAAAGATATGTTACTAAACGGTAGGTTAGTACTATTATGCCGTCTTAAAAGCTTTGCAGTGTACATATTCCCGAAACTAATTTTTCTGTAGGAACTAGATTTCCTTTGAAGTGTTGCCTCACTTTCCCTTCTTGAGAAGAAGGCATTCATTTGCATTCTCCTCAGTGGTACATGTGCTGCTGAACTTGACAACTTGACGTGTCAGGATCGACGTTGGAGTAGATGATTTAAAAGATGAAGTCTGATTTTTCGTCTTTTAAATCAGCTGCTTTAATACACTATATATGCTATATATATTTCTCAGAGAACTATATATAAGCTGAGAATTAGACCCAAGACCTCGTGAATGCTACACAGACTCTCTACCACTGAGATATATTTCTATCTCTAAAGCTTTGTTTTGACAAGTGTCTTTAAAGTATTACAGTGATGTACCTGCCATATTTTTAGATGGAAGTACTATATATCCTTAATATTCTTTTTAAAGAGAGAACAATGTTCACTATTCCCAATGCCTCCTAATTACAAGTAGGACACTCAAGTCAATTTGAGCTTTTAAAAGCTACTCACTGGACCACCAAACAGGCAGCATACACCAGCTGATATGAGGTCCCCAACACATATATAGCAGAGAACTGCCAGGTTTGTGTTCAATCAGAGTTGATGCACCTAACCATCAAGAGACTGGAGGCCCGAGGGAATTAGAGATCAGGTGGGGTGGGAGGTGGGGGGTGGGGACATCCTTGTGGAGGGGGGGGGATGGAGGGGGGGTTGGGGAGGAGGTAAGGGATGTGGAACAGTTAAGAATTGGAGGGTGGACGACAGAGGGGGGAAAGGGGGTTGGTTATAAAATCTGGAGTGTAAAAATAAATTAATAAATAAAAAAGAAAGAAAATACATTAAAGTCAAGGCAAAACAAAACAACCCCCCCCCCCCAAAAAAAAAACTATCCTGAAGTCATTATGAGCCTAAGTACAGCAAGACAGGACAAAAAAGAAAAATATAAAAGCAAAACAGTGCATCATGGTCATTTTCTAAGGCTCCAATTTAGTTTCATTAAGGTTAACCTTGTATTTCAGTTATGGTTAGTAGAGCCTCATTTACTGTCTTGGGAAGGCTTAGTCTTTGCTTTGCTGGAAAACAAGAATTTAGACTAAAATACCACCTGTTCTAGAATTTAGCCCTTCATTGCCTATATGAAAGAAAAATAAGGCTTTAGGTTCACTTCCCAGCCCCATAAACAAACAACTAGATAAACAAAAACCCAGTTTCAGACATACTTCATACTTAGAAATTCTGAACTATTACGTCAGCAACCTTATCTTTCCTTCCTTGACATACTTTTCCACCTTTAAACTCCACCTAAACTTCTGTTCCACCACACCAGAGTATGTAGACACCTGATCCACTGAGGATGAAGCAACGCTAGCTTAGGAAATCTAGTTCCTAAAGAAAAGTGATTTCAGGGATAATGTGCTGAGTATGAAGTTTCCTTAACTGTGGAAAATACCATGTTCCTATAGAGGAGGCTAGGAGTTAGGGTTCTAAATTAGAATTAGAATAATTAATCTCAGTTTAAAATAATTTATTGTTTAGAATTCATGAACAGAGCCAGCAGATCTGCAGTCCCTTTTATATGTTGACATGATTGAAGGAAGTGAGATAAAAGGGATCTTGTTGGCTGTAGGAAGCATGAAATGGAGAGAATAGGAAAATTGCCTTAATTACAATTGAAATCTTATTCTGATCTGGTATGTATTTCCTCCAATAAAAATTCTTATGTGAGAATCCACCAAATTTGTTTTTGCAATCAATGTAGGAGCTGGGCAGATGTCTAAACGTCCATCCTGATAGGAGATTGGCATAAGTTTGAAACTGAGTGTTAATTAGCTCATCAATTCCTTTTCCTCCACTGAAATGAATAGTTTGCTAGATATGACCTGTATATCTTTTCACCCCACTCCAAAAACCTGAACAGTTAAAAAAACCTGAACAGTTTTGTTGACTTTATAGAAAATGCATTGATATATGAAATTGGGGTTTTTAATAATCATTTTTATTAACTATCTAATTTTCTTTTGCAGTTTCTTTCATTTTCTAGAACTGCACGTTGAACCCTGGGAACCATGAGCAACTACAGTGTGTCATTGGTCGGCCCAGCTCCTTGGGGTTTCCGGCTCCAAGGTGGCAAGGATTTCAACATGCCTCTGACAATCTCTAGTGTAAGCAACCTTGACAGACGTAACTCCAAATGCTCATTCACTGTCTGGCCCTGGGAACGGCAGGAGTGGATCCTTGAATTCTCTTTTGACCTGTGTTAACTTGTTACCATGTGGGGTTCTTTTATTCTCTTTTGACCTGTGTTAACTTGTTACCATGTGGGGTTCTTGTTTTTTCCCTCTTACCAGGTTTGGCTGTCTAATAGAGATGCAGAGGGAAGGCATTTGACAAGGACAGCTTGTTTAGTTCAGCTTGTTTTCAGTTTCTCCACTAGTAACAAGAGTAAAATAGAAAACATCCAACTGAGGAGCCAGTCCTATGGTTTGGAATAGCCCCTAGTTTGAGAAAAATCTTTGAGCTCCAATTTCTTCATAAGTACTTTTATGGAATTTTACTATCATGTTTTAATGACCCTTTTTTTTTTCAGTTCCAAAAACTGTCTGTTAACACTAGTGACCATGACTGGTTTGGACATTATTTCCTCAACTCACATTCTGTGGCGGTAATAGTCAGGAGTAAGATGAACAAAAGCTACATAGGCCTGTGGAGAGGAGAAGGGTGAGGCTCTGCAGCCAGATGGTCAGCCTATGAGTAATTGAGATTTGTCTTTTTACCAGGTTGGGGATTTAGTTGAATATTGTGTGTGTGTGTGTGTGTGTGTGTGTGTGTGTCTGTCTGTCTGTCTGTCTGTCTGTCTGTCTCTGTGTGTGTGTGTGTGTGTGTGTGTGTGTAGACACAGAGAGAGGGAGAATGAAAAGGAGAGAGGGGAGTCGGGCAAGACTGACACTGTGTAGCTCTGGATGATCTGGAACTTGCTATGTAAACGAGGCTGGCTTTGAACTCACAGAGACATCCTGCTTCTACCTCCCCAGTGCTGAGAGTAGAGGTGTGTATCATCATGTCTGGGCTTAGCATGTCTTGATGATTTTGAAAAGGGGATAATTACAATCAGGCCCAATTTCATTCACCAAGAGGTGATTATTACTATTATTTATTTGTATAAATTCCTATGTGTGTGTGTGTGTTTGTGTATTTGTGTGTGTCTGTAGCCTGGCAGACAGTTTGAGGTGCTAGCCTTGGGTTGTGATTCTGATAAGAGGGAACACTGTGTACACACATGCATGCCCTTCCCTGGCACACAGAAATGCTTTCCTTGTGTCGACAGAGTGCTAATTAAAGGATTTTGAACATACTGATTAAAAGCGGCCATCCTAACTAAGCTGTTCAGTTATTTCTGTTCTCTTACAAAAGTGTCTGCCATCTCCTGTGACCTTTTTGGGCCTGTGCAGTGGGGCATGCAGTTCATTCTGGACTGGACAGGGTAGGGAGGGGAGGAGAGAAGGGAATGTTGGCTCAACTGGACAGCTAGGCTCTTGGCCTGTTAGTAGCCTTATTTTTAACCCCTTAATTGGTTTTGTTTAAACATGTCCAATAACAGTGTCTAATGAAAATTTGTGCCTCATAACATTTATATTATGTCAAGATTATTACTGTTACCAATGCCATACTTACTTTAATTACCTCTATGATCATGCTTATTCTGCTTTTTATATAGAATGGTTGGAATAATTTTCAGTGATCATCAGGTTCATTAATTAATAGTATTAAGAAGTAGTTAAAACCTGATGGTGTGCCTTAAAATGTGTAATTTAATGGTTCTCTTATGTAATGATACCTGTGAAAATTTTAACAAAGTTTGGTACATTAAAATCTCTCAATTATTTATTATCTTTTATAATAATATATAATGAGAATGAAAGGCCTGAAACATTTAATCCCTCAGTTTTAGGGAATATGGCAATCATTATTGTATTGTTACTATTTTCACTTAATGAATGCTAAAATTGTAAAAAAAAAAAAAAGAAAGAAAGAAAGAAAGAAAGTAAGTAAGAAAAAAGAAAGAGAAAACCAAAAGAAACCCAGAAGCTTGTACGTCTTTATTTTTAGAATTCAGAAGTACACAGTTTTTCTTTGTTGAGATGTGTTGAACTCTAAAAGAGTCATTTCCATTCCATAGAACACTGGCACTTTGGGGTTTTAAGCTGTATTTGAGGTAAAGATAAGCCACTGTCAAGGACTTAAAAGTTGTATTTCCCTGAGTAGTATATAAATAAGCTGTTCTAACCTGGCTTGTAAAGAATGCATACTCCATTACCATTCTACCTTGACATTTGTATTGTGTAATGTTTTGTGGGTGGGCTTCTAAGGTAGGCGTAGCAGCTCCTGCCAGTGTTTCTAAGCGGGGCTCAGACTGGGACACAGTATGAGCATGTCATTGTTTCCCGGTTTTCTCTCTAAAATGCAGTGTTGCTGCTGGAGTTTGTAGGCCGCTTTTTATGACCCTGTGTTTATGGGAATAGCCCTGAAGCCATGGAATGTGGGGATGGGTTTCATTGTAGCCATGTTGGTTTGTTGGTCTTTGCCAGTATATTTTATAAGAAATAGGAGACTAGTTGAACAATTCAGGGCTATATTTTGTCAAGCTGTTTTTTCTCGGTGAAGTTTTAAGAACTTTTTGTGTAGAAGCATCTTCGATTTGAGATCTCAAAGTTGAAGTACTTGGCTGTGTGTCGTTATCTGATGTTTGACCCCAGAATGTCTTTTCTTTATGACCAGTATTTGGATTTTTCCAGTAAGCTCCCAGTTCTCCAGTAAACTTATTTTTTTAGAAGTTGCTCTAGCAGATTAGAATGAGGTTAGATTTTTTTTTTTTATATCCTGTCGAAAAATTGACTGATTTTTCAAGAGTTAGAGGAGAATAAATTGTTATAAGCTCAGACACATTTCAATTGGATTTCAAAAGACCAATATTAAGAAATAGACCAATTTCTCAAGATGGAATATGGGAAGACTTGGCTGGGAATTCATTTGCTTGGAAGTTACAGTAGTCCTTTTAGAAGCTGCTGAAGATACTGTTTTGGGAAATACAAAATTATATGGTCAGGAAGAAAGAACAGTACTGAGTAGTGTGTTATTTATTTATCACCTGACAGGATTTGATGAAATGACAGACGTGCTGCTCACGTTTTTCAGTTTTAGTGGGTGTAAATCTTCTGTATTTGGAGGGATTTGCTTCTTTAAAAGGCATTAATTGAAATGGTCCTCAAAGGATGGAATTTGAATACCTCTAGTTTTCCTGTACTTTTTTAAAATTGTACTATGATATTGAATACTTTCGCTGCCGTTGCTTGACTCCTGGTTAAGCTATGAATGCAGTTGAGTGCTTCTGCAGACATGCCAGCTGCAGTTTCTCTCCTGGAGAACAGACTGAATCACCCTGCAGTCCCTTTAAGCTGAGATGAGAGAGAACTCTTTTACTTTGAATAAATGGGCCCATTGTTAGTTTAAAGCTGTTGAGTCATGGTGCCCAGTTACAAAGTTAACCTAGTTTATGTAACTACGTAACGTATATTTCACATGTATGCTCACTTGCTGCTTTTAAGATACCAATTGCCTTTCTGGGGGGAGGGTTGTTTCAGAACTCTTTTCAGACATGTTTTCTCTTTTATGGTCACAGATGTCAAGTCACCCTAAGATAATTGTAAAAATAGTTTTCTGTTGTAAAGAAATAAAAATGAATCTATCTTATTACGAATGAGTAATCTTAAAGATTTTAGGCTTATATGCTCTTCACAAATACTGGTTTTGTAGGGAAGTTATTTTTAAGAGGAATCTTCCTGGTAAGAAGGACTCTGGTATCTCATGGAGGAAGCAGTACTGCGGGGCTTGATGTAAGACTAGCAGACTTCAGACCTAAGTAGAGAGGGGTTTTGTGGTAACCTGTTCACTTAGGACTTAGTGCTTCCCCTGTAAATGGAGAGTGCTGATTGAAGCTTGTGGTCTTGCTTCGGTTAGTTGAGACCTTTGGTGGCGTTGGGTGTGGTGCGTGTGGGTATGAAGTTGACCTGTTGCCTTTGTGCCTGACATCATTTTTGTAGTTGTTCTTGCCCAGATTCCCATTTCCTCAGGGTGGGTCAGAGCCTGTTCTTCCTCCAGTCTTAGGATTGGAGGAGAAATCTTGATAAGATTTCACTAATCTAGAGGCTAATACTGGTTTTGTTTTGTTTTGTTTTGTTTTTTTAAGAGCTTATTCTTTTGGTGTCTTCAATTGTATTTTTGTGCTTCAGCGGCTTCGGCAAGTGAGACTCTAGGCCCTTACTCCAGTGTCTGAGGTGAAAACAAAGAGTGAGTATGTGCTGTAGAACTTGACAGAGTGAAGCACTGCCATGAGAAATATCAGTGTTTGTCTGCGTGTAAGTAAGTGGCAGAGGGGAAATGAAAAGGGAAAACATTAATATGAGTAGCTGAAGGACAGGCAGTTCACTGATCCTCAGCGATTCCAGATGCAGAGCAACTGCCCAGCCACACTGTGAAGGCAGGGCCGATTATAGTAACAGAGAGAGAAAAATCATAGTTCTTTAGGTGATGAATCAAATGAACAAAGCAATATATATATATATGTATATGTATATGTATATGTATATGTATATGTATATGTATATGTATATGTATATGTATATATATATATACACACACACACATATATATATATATATATAATTTAAATGTTAGGTGTGGAAGAATTTTCTTATGCTGCTGTTTAAGCACAATATCAGTTTTTTCTTCTTAAAGATATATTTATTTATTTTTACTTCATATGTATGAGTATTTCGCCAGTATGTAAGTGTACTGCATATGTATATGGAGCCCACCGAAGGCAGAAGAAAGCAGTCCCCTGGAACTGGAGATATGGTCTGTTATAAGCCATCGTGTGGGTGTTGTGAACCAAACCTAGTCCTCTGAAAGAGCAGCTAACCGCAGAGCCATCTGTCCCACCCCTAAATTGAATTTCTTAGGTTTTATGTTCACTTTGCCCATTTCCGTAACTGTCTTTCTTGTTGAGTAACCTGCCCTTTCAGCAGATGCTCTAGTTTCTTTTATAGCCCATAGATATGTTGTTACCTATTTATCTGTCAGTTGTTGGGGCAGAGTTCAAGTGATAATTGGCATTTAGGCATTTAGTACTCAGGAGGGCTACACAGTCACAGCACATGTCCCTGAGAGGCCTCGATATAGGAGCGTAAAATCCATGTTGAACATTAACATGAAGGAATGAAAAAGAAAAAAATTTTAAAAAAAGGAGAAAGAAATAATTTTCAAAGTCTACAACCTTAGTCAAACTTGGTCTTTAAGAAATTTTGTTTAATCCTTTACCCTCCCTGCTATGAAGGAAGTATTCAGTCAGATACTTCATCTGCTTAATTTAAAGACATGAATGCTTTTGCCCTGATACTAGTTTCTTTCTGAAATACTCAATTTTAGCATTTTCTTGCATATACTTCTAGAGATAATCTGTATACATACATGTAAATGAACATATACCTCATTAATACAAGAATTAGTATCTTTAAGAAGGAAAAGCTTGGCAGTTTCATTTTCTCTTAATGTCAGTTAACTTGTCTTTCTTAAAAACAAAACTGCTACACTGCTTTTGGATATGTCATAATTTATGTAAGCAGTTTATATTAGTGAATTGTTAGGTTTTCCCTCAGTTTTCTGTATTTACTGACACTGGTATCATTTTTTTATGCAAGAGTACACACACACACACACACACACACACACACACACACACACACACCAACAACCCCCCCCCCCCCCCCCAGTATATTTATTAGATGAATTCCTAGAAATGGAACAGCAAGTCCAAGACTTGTATATGTTTGTAATTTTGGTTGGTGTTGCAAAATATCTTTGTAGAGACCCGCCTGCTGGTGATACGGGGCTGTGTTCTTTTCCCTTACCTGTGCTAGCATGAGTCTAAGCAGACTTTGATCTTTTTCCTTCAATCAGATGGGCCAAGTTCCAGCTGCTTCCACTTTCTACAGGGTTTAATTATAAATGATAAACTAGGATTTCTCCATCTTAAAATGGCTCATTAATTTATACTTGCAATTGAGCATATGAAAGAAAACTGTTCTGCCTTTAGAAATGATATTTGTTAATTTTTTAGGGATACCTAAAAAGTTCCTTCATCCAGAGATTTTATTAATAGTTATTTCTTTCATTTCTTTCTTTTTTTTTTTTTTCTTTCTAAGATCTCCTCTCTGTTTTCACAACTCTCTGGATACATGGCAAAAGATTGTTTGTGTGTGTGTGTGTGTGCGTGTGCGTGTGTGTGTGTGTGTGTGTGTGTGTGTGTGTGTGTTTATCTATGTGCCTGTGCTTGTGGAGGCCAGAAGTAAACAACTGATGTCTCCTTCCTCAGCCACCTTGCATGTTATTTTTTGTGACAAGGTCTTCCACTGAATGTGGTGAGCTTGGACTTGGCTGGGATGGCTGTCTAGGGAACCCCAGGGATCCACTTGTCTCTGCTAGCTCTGGGATTACAGGCCCATGCTGCCATCGCTGTTTTGTTCTTTCCTTTTGAAAATGTGGCTTCTGGCCTTATGTCCTCATGCTGGCTGGGCAAGCACTTTACTGGTAGTCATTTCTCCCTGCTTTTATGGAATAGTTTTTGACACAGCTCTGTCATAGCTGTCTAAGCAGTTAAGCAAACCATATTTAAGAGTTTCAAACTTGTTGTCTTTGGAGTTTCTCTATCTGCCTGATGAACTGCATGGTTTTGAATCCCACTTTTCTGTAGTTCTCTTTGTATAATATGTTAGGCACTGGCCATTCTGAAGTGCTTCATCAGGTTGTGGGTGTAGTAAATTCACCCTTTAATGTTCTGCTGCAAAATTTTAAATGCAAAGAGTTGAATTAAAGAAGAATTTCTTATTTCTGTGAGTTATCACACACACACACATGCATATACACACACTCAAACGCATATACACTCACTTGCACACATGAACTCACAGGAACTCAGATACATATACACATGTTCACACATGCACTCTTGAACACACATAAACACACACTTATAAATACACATACACACATATACACATGCACACACACACACACACACACACACACACACACACACAAAACCCCTGCTAATGATCCTAAAGTTTTATTTATAAGTAGCTATCATTGCCACAGATACATTTTAATTTACCAAAAGTGGAAATATTTATTTTAATGACATTAAAAATTGAATACCATTTACCATTAACTGGACATAGAATCTAAATGTTGTGATTGAATTCTGATGGGAACCTGTGCTGTTCACATTTCTGTTATAGTAACAACACAGTACCAGTTTCTAGAAAAAGGGGCTCATTTTGGCTTCTCCTTTCTAGACATCTCTTTTGACAACTGAGCATACATATTTGCTTTAGGCCTGCGGTTGGGAGCCAACATGTCATGTAAGAACACCTTTATAGCAAAATGGTTGACTTTATGGCTAAGACAAAGAAACAAGAGAACACAGGAGAGACTAATCCCTTCAAGAGTGTCTGCAGTGACTAGATACCCACCTCTTAGAGTTTCTTCTCCCTGCTAGTCATTCTAAGTGGGGTACTAAGTCTTTAAGACACAGGCCTTTGTGGGACATAAAAGATCCAAACTAAAGCAGCCTCAGTTGATAATCCAGTATTTTTTCAGTTTCTGAGACATTACATTAAGAGATGTAGGCAGAAGATGTTTGTGGCTATGTTCTGAAAGTATTTTTCCTGTAGGACAAGTGTCCTTGGAAAACAAATGTTTTATGTCTGTATGTAGTATAAGCATTGTTCCATGATTGCCTGGCTTTAGTCTTTACCTTGAAGTTTCTCTGTGCTACTGATATTCACATGTTCTATAAGTGCCTCATCCAATCTTTTTATGCTGTTCTTTTTATATATGCCTCTATCCATTTTAGGTGATTCTAATTGCCTAGCCTCTAGTTTCCAGAGTGATAATTTTGATATTTTAGCAGACTAGGGTATTCCCCAAATTGGAGCTTACCCTATCATAGTCTGATTCTTTGTTCTCAGGACGACATCTTGCCCAGGCAAGAATTATTGAATCTTATATTTAATACTGTCCTATTTTAGAACTCTAAGCATGTCTTATTAAATTCTTGCTTGACTCCTCTACTATTATGACTCCTCTATGTTTCATATAAACGATTCCATTTAATACAACTGAGTTTGTAATAGAAAATATCAACTTTGAACTCTTAAAAGTCCTTGTTCACTATTCATGTATACTAACTTTATTGTTCCTCATTATTGTTAAAGGCCTACCTATTTTCTGAGTCATGTTCATATGTTAGGTGCTCTTATAAATGTGAGCACTAGTCACCCTCACTTTGGACTCCTCCTGTGCTTGTATTAGACTATAGTGATGGGAATGTGCTAACACTTATTGAACCCTTGTTTTTGTCTAGGTCCTATTGAAGATGTTTGTTCATGTGTAACAGAATATTTAATCCTCATCACATTTCCAGTGGAGAGTATCTTAATTTTAAATCTCTTAACGTATAGATGAAGAAACATGGAAGTTAAATAATATATCCTAAGTCACATAGTATAATCAGACCTAGGACTTGAAACCAGTTTAACTAAGTAGTAGTGATTTTTTTAATCATTATGCTCTATCACCAGGGACAGTTAAGTATGTGTGTACATTTCACAAAGAATAGATACTGTAATGCTGGGTGTGGTAGTACACACCTCTAATCCTAGTACTCTGGAGATAGAGGCAGGTGGATCTCTGTGAATTTTAGACTATCTTGTTCTATATGGAAAGCTTCAGCCCAGCTAGTACTATACATAGTGAGACCCTGACTCAAATAAGAAACAAAAGACATAAAACAAGAAAACAAAAAACCAAACCACCACCACTCCCAGCAGCAGCAGCAACAACAACAACAAAGGAGAAAGGAAACGATGCTATAGAGTCAAAGAATTATGGGAATAATTGAAATTAGTAATTAAAAATTGAGAGTCGTTGTTCCAAATCCTCAGTGAGACTTTAGAAGTGTGGATTCTGTGATTGCTACAGATTGCGTTTGGATGCTTGGGATTCAGAGTTCCATATTTCAACCAATGAAGCATTTTGATTTTCTTTGTTTTTAATATTGATCAAGGTTAAAATTTCTAGGATATGCCTTAGAAATTATAGTAGAGCCCTTTATCTCACAAAGTATAGTCTTCCTTTGTGGTCAGTCATTGTTGACTTTGAAAATTTTGTTTTCAGTGTTAAAGATAGAGTTTATTACAGAGTCATTTGGTGCTCTCTCAATGGCTGTGAGTAAATGTCATCCAAAGAGGTCACTGTGACAGCCTCTATTCTAGGAAGGTTTTCATTGTATCCAAAATCTGTAGAACATTTAGCTTTCCCGGGGTGTTTTCCTGACCTTTTGATTGACAGGTCCATTTGGATAGTCTCATAAGGAGAGACTGGTAGGTCCTTGTTTACCAGGTAGCTTCTGGCTAGATGGCAATCCTGTGATCTTCGGGGCAATTCAGAATTATGTTGTATGTATTTAACCACCCAGCAGCTCTAACTTTGTTTTCTAGTGTTATGCACAGGAGATATTCATGATACATATTGTGCTGTTTCACATAGTTCAATGAGTTATATTTCTTCAGGGGAAAAATAGCTTAATATGCTCAAGGAATAGCAAGGCCTGTATTCTGGCCTTGGAGTTAGCAAGAGGAAAGCATACTTAGATGAGGGGATTGTAGGATATGTCTAATGCCAGACTGAGAGATAAAAAAGTCCATGATAGTAATAAGGATGGCATTAGGGGTGCCAGTAGGCACAATTTGAGATTGATTCTGATTCCTTTGAATTAGAGCTGAGCTGGACAGAGTAGATGACTAATTGTGATCTTCACCACACCTATGGGATAGTGTGCTTTGTAAATTGCTTTTGAAAGAAATTCCAGTGGAAGCATTCAGAAATTTTTTAAAACTCTGTAACCTTCCCAGGTAGCTACTTTGGAAGTATAAATACATTTTATTATGTATTTGTTTTGAGAAGGTATTTATAGTTCTAATGCACTCATGAGTTTTTTAATGGTTATTTATACACTAATTGCACATTTTTCCTTGCCTTAACTTTTTACTGTTACTCAGATGGCTTCTGTTTTCACTTCCTTGTGATATTACAACATTTTGTATTCTAAAAGAACTGTTGCATACACGTTCAGGAGTTGTTTACAAGTTTTTATGATAGTGTAGCTAAGAAAGAGCCTGGCTCAAAGACACAGTGGATGGTAGTATGTTTATCCTACATGAGATCTGTTGATTTGAAAATGGTTTTAAAATATTATTCTTTTGTCATGAGTCAGGATTTCACGTTGCCCAGGTTGGCCTTGAACTTGCTATGTATAGGAGGATGACTTTGGATTTTTCTGATGATTATGCCTCCTCCCAAATGCTTGTTACTCCAGTTGTGTTCTTCCAGGGGAGCTGTAAACCTGTCTATTTTTAAGAGTGATTTTAGTCTGTTGGCTGATCAGGATAACGCCAAGAGTTGTTTGTAAGACTGTTTCCTTATTTCCCGTGAGGGTTTAAATAATTTAGTAGTCTTTTACATTTATGAAATTTCAGAGAGATCATTCAGGGTTAATATTTTCTAGGAAAAAGCTGGTTGATTGTTAATACTTTGACAACCTAAGGAATTTTAATACCTTAGGAACGTTATAATTGGATAAAAGTCATTGGTGTTATATAATGGTAGAAGTACTATGCGAATCATAATGCCTATATTTAGAATAACAAACAGTTCAATTTCTCACTTTATATTTAAGATTAGCTTTTTATAAATTCAAGAGAATATTCTTTATGAGCTTTGAGATATATTTACAAAATAATGCTTAGAAAACCCACCCAATAATTATCTGAGTTACATTGAATAGATAAATCAATATACCATGTATAGAACATTACTTTTCTTAATGATTTTATCCTACAATTGAAAGCAATTTAATTGTAATTAATTTTTGTACACAACAAGAATTTAAGATAACATATAATGATGAATAGTCAAATGTTTATGAGCATTTTATAATTAGCTAATTATATTAGGAATTTTTGAGGGAACAAAACACACAACATTTTTCTCTTTCTCTCTATACACCCCCATCCCCACACCCCCTCACATATACAGTGACTTATTAGATTGACTTATATGATTGAAGGATGGGCAGTCCAATACTGGTTACCTACACCAGAACTGGGAGCTAGAGCACTCACTAGCCTTAATTCACAGAAAAAGGCAGTGCTGTACTCTCCCGTAGAGCCTAACAGCCTAAAAAGGGAAAACATTCATTCTAGTTACTGAACAGCAGTGATTTTACAGACAACCATAGTAGAAGCCTGGTGTGTGTGGGTTCTTTATCTCATTATAGTTAGAAAGCAGAGAGCTGAGACAGTAGGGGCAGGGACAGGACACCCAGGATCATCTACTTCAGGAAGTACTTCCTTTGGCTGGGCCCAAAATACCACCAGGAGGTGGCCATGCAATCACCACAACCCCTTGTGGGGAACAATTCAAATTTAAGCCGTACATCAATTGTTTCTAGGACCACCTTCGCAGATACACTGAATAAAAACTGCGATTTGGTAATCTCCATCTGCTTTTCAGTCAAGATTATACTTATATACTAGTATTATTTCTTCATTTAGTTTTGTTTGTGGGGCTCTCTCTTACCGCATTTATATTTTCTCCCAAAATGCCACTTACTAGAAGTCTTTTGTATTTGGTGGTTGTTGTTATGTGTATGTGTATGTGCACATCAGAGGACAGCGAGGGAAGGTTGTTTCTCTAATTCCACCATGTGGGTTCTGGGATGGAACTCAGCGGTGTCAGACTAGGCAACTGCCTTTAGCCAAGTCATCTTGCCAAGCCCGGAATATTTTTGCTGGACTATATTCTATAGGCTTTATGTGTAGTTACTACAAGTATCAACTCAAAACAGTATATGTATGTGTGAAACTTGGCTCTATTTTATATATATACTCGAACAACTACAAATTACTGAGCTGTGTCCCCAGTGTCTGACTTGCTAAATGAGGTTAAAAATGGTATTTACATCATTGAAATCTTTAATTTCTTTTTCTTTTCTTTTTTTTTTTAGTATAAAAGGAAGTTTACTTGAGACCTGGTGGGGCAGTCTGGAAAAGGGAGTAAAGGTAGCGAAAGGAAGGGGGCAGAGAAAGAGAGACCAAAAAACCAAAAAACCAAAACAAAACAAAAAACCAAACAGCTGCTTTAGGGATTAGTTTTCACTGTGTTAAAGAATAAGTTTAGTTATAAAAGAAAATATGTTACTGAGTTCAGACTAGAAAAAATAAGTAACATGCCTGCCATCTCTTCTATTGCTTTCCAGGAGTGTTCATGTTCTCAACCTTTTGTGTGTAAGCTTCTGTAGCGCCCTTGTTTCTTGTTCCAACCACAGCCAGCTAGCTGTATGTGGGATGAGTGCCTGACAAGATGAACCATTTATAGACAAAATTAGGAGACTGGTATGTGATCACACTAGTTGCAGGCTTCACAAAGTTTATGAGATACAAAGTTCAGCCAGTCTGAACTTTAGTCATGCAAATAAATGTAAATAATTGTTGCTCTTTCATTAATTTATTTATTCATCCTACAAATATTTGTTAATTTTGCAATGCGCTAGATATTATCCTAGGAAACTGGGCATAATTGTCTAAGTTAAACAAAAGTTTGCCCTCTTACAACTGTGTCTGGGAAGGCAGGGAAGACACAATAGAGGTAGTTGATAATAGAGTGCAGTGAAGTTAAACTGGAGTAAGGGGAATGGCAGTGGAATGAGTGTTATTACTTTGTAGAAAGTAAAAGCAAGGCCTAATACATAGGGAAAGACATGGAATCTGGGATGACCAGTGTGGGTGAGAAGAAATGGCTCCAGGTGACACAGGTACAGTGCAGGTGGTTGGACCTGTGAGCGGTGATGTAGTTGCTGGGAATTGAACCCAGGTCCTCTGGAAGAGTAGTCAGTGCTTTTAACCCCTGAGCTATTGCTCCAGCACCTCAGAGTGAGCGATTTAAAAAAAAATTATTTATTGTCACAATCATACATTTTGGCATTATTTGGTACTAATTAACAATTTAATGAAAAAGCAAACATCTTATTTGTTTATTCATTTATTTACATCCCAAAGGTTGTTTCCCCCTCCCCCCCACCATTGGTCCCCCCTTGCAGAGTTCCTCCCCAATCCTTCTTCCCCTTTAGCTCTGAGAGGGCATTTCCCCACCCCAGTATCCCTATACCTCAATGCATCAAGTCTCTGTGCCTTTCCCACTGAGGTGAGAATAACCCTCTGCAACTTATGTGGCAGGGGCCTTGGGCCAGTCCTTGTATGCTTTTTGGTGAGTGGTGGCTTAGTCTCTGGGAGATCCCAGGGGTCCAGCTTAGGTAACACTGTTGGTCTTCCTGTGGTGTTGCCATCTCCTTGAGGGCCTAAAAGGTAAAGTCTTTAATGAACCTTTCAACATTTATAAAAGGAGAATGATATGATGAATCCTATGTACAATTCCTGCTATTCAACAGCACATAGCCAATTTATTTTTTCTCATTACTCTTCTTTCAAGTAATTTCTAGCAAGTATATAATGTTAGCCATGCATTTAATGATATACCTCAAAAAGTAAGAATGTTTATTTAAAAATCCTAGGGCTGGGCAGTGGTGGCGCATGCCTGTAATCCCAGCACTTGGGAGGCAGAGGCAGGTTGATTTCTGAGTTCGAGGCCAGCCTGGTCTACAGAGTGAGTTCCAGGACAGCCAGTATGGCACAGAGAAACCCTGTCTCAAAAACCAAAAACCAAAATCCAAAAACCAAAAAAACCAACCAACCAAACAAACAAAAAGATCCTAATCAGGGCCTGGAGAAATGGCTTAATGGTTAAGAGCACTGACTGCTCCTCCAGAGGTTGTCTGTTCAGTTCCCAGCACCAACATTGCTCACAGCCATCTGTAACTCCAGCTCCAGTGGATCTAATGTCCTCTTCTGACCTTTGAGGCAGCAGGAATGCATGTGGTACGCAGACATACTTGCATACAAAAGACTCATACTCATAAAATAAGAATAGTGAAAACTTAAAAATCATACTACTATTACCATGTTTCAGATGGTGATATTTTTCTAGGGCCACAGTATTTTTCAGATTTTAGATTGTCACATATATATGTGTACACACACACACACACACACATACACAACACACACATATGTATATATGTATTCTTTTTTCAGCATTTGATTCAGGATTTAGATAAGGTTCATAGTTTGGTATTGTTCTGTAAAATTAAGTCCATTTTTTTCCCCATGTAAGTTGCTTTTTAATAGTTATTTCTTGGGATTTTATATTAAATTAGGCCATATGTTGACTAATGCATTCTTTGATGGATAACTTATAGAAAGTTAAGTGACTTGATATCAGTATTTGACAAATTGCTATGATTAATGCCTTGTTTTTAAAATAAAACTGCACACTGAAAAATCATTATTTTTTATTTTTTATTTTTATTTTTTGTTTTTTTGAGACAGGGTTTCTCTGTATAGCCCTGGCTGTCCTGGAACTTACTCTGTAGATCAGGCTGGCCTCGAACTCAGAAATCCGCCTGCCTCTGTCTCCCAAGTGCTGGGATTAAAGGGGTGTGCAACCACGTCGGGCTGAAGAATCACTCTTACTCATATATTTAAAATCATGAGTTGGTCTATTTATCTTAAATATTTAACCATAAAAATAAGCTTTTTATTCATTTACCACCTTAAGTCATCTTGAGTAGCACACATGGGGAAACATTGCTGTAATATTAGTGCTGTGTCTCCCATTCCTTCCACTTACCTCCTGTGCTGAAATCTAATCAGGTACCCTAGGAGGGACCAACTTGAAACCTTAGAAACATTTCTCGGATGTGTCCAGAAACAAGGTACATTTTGTACAAAGTGTGATTTTACTAGCACACTGCTAGTGGAGTTTGTTACCAATATGACATCCTGGTTTAGCCACCTCAGCATTTTTTATCTCTCAGGTTCAAATTCTATTACATGTGACATGCTACTTTACAGAAGGTAAACTAGAAACAGGTTCCTTCTTTTGGATTGCTATTAAATCTTAAGCTTGTTATTAATAAATAGAGTTATCTAGGCAATGACTGGAAACATTTTTCTGTTGAATAGGATTTAGTTTTTTTTAAGGGAAAGTTGTTTGAAGATTATAAAATTAAAAAATGTGATTTTTAAAAAGTACCTGAAAATTGTTAGAAAGGCAATTCAGTCTGCTAAATAATTTGTTTGAAAATAATGAACTCTGTAGGAAAATATTATTTCTTGATATGCCTTACATAGATTTTTATATGTAACTATTCATATATAAATGGATTGTCATTGTTTGCATTTAAAAGTGAGTATTATATAAATAAATTCTTAAAGTTCTCATGTTCAGGGAATTGTCCTTGTTTTTAAACTATGCAGATGAAATTGTAGAGGACAGGAAGAGAAGGGTAAAGAGAAGTTACTTGTTACCTGATAATAATTGTAGCAGTAATGTTTGTAAAGATGAATGCGAATACAGATTCCATTTGATTATAGCCAGAGTCAGTCTCTCTTAGGTATCCTTTTAGCCTTCAAGCTTATTTCTCTTAGGCGTCACCATTTACACATGTTAGCAGTTTAGAATTTTGGTTATACACTATCTTCCCTTAGATACATGTTAGTGTTGTGCTGTCATCCTGTCTGATAACATAGTTCAGATTGTATTCATTTCACACATCATGGGTCTGGATAATAGGATTTTAGGAAATTATGAGGTTGAAATTGACTGACCACAGTGAGTTCTGTGTAGTTTATAAGCCTTGTGTTTAAAGAAAAGCTTAGCCTCCAGTGGGCTTTTTAGCTCCCAAACATTAAATCATGTGACATTTGTGTGGGTAAAGGGCAATTGATTCTGAGTTAGGATCAAGGATGGACAGATGGCCCTCCGGCCCTCCTCAGGAACAGGGAAGTGCAGTGTATTTCTTAGTTCATCTCCTAGATAACCCTTTCCATCTGTTTTTCAGCCAGGACATCAGTTACATTTCCGATGCTCCAAGTGAGTAGAACTGAAATGTAGGCTTTGTTGTGACTAGCTAATTAGACCTAGCATCCTCTCTTTAAATAGTCTTTACCTTTATTTTTACACTTGATAACGTGGCCAAGTATCAACTTGAGATGAACTAGCAAACTTTTCTAAGTAGCCTACAGAATAAGGCTCTAGGCTAGGAGATAAAAGGAAGACCCTTTGTAAGCTGGGTGAATTGATGTCTGAGACTGTGAGAAAGTGTGAAACCTGGAGGGCTGGGTTTGCTTTACAGTTTGACACACATTGCCTTTGCCAATTAAGTCTTTTCATCCCTTTTGAGTAGAAGCGCTGTTTTCCTTTTGGCTGTTAGGGTGCTGGCCTAAGAGATTAATTTACAGAGGCTTTGCAGTGTACTCTTAGAAGAGGAGGTAGGGAGTTCTATTTTGCTGAGTCAGGTGCCCTTTCTCCTCATTCCCTGTGGGATTTCCTTCTCTGTCTGGAAAAGTGGACACAGAGCTTGGAATTCCTTTTTGCTTTGTTTGATAATTAGCTAGATGGAACTTGTGCAGCTGGAGAGAAAGAATGAATTTAAACCAGAGATGTCTTTGTTGTTGTTATTGTTTGAGACAGGCTCTCACTTTATAGGCCTGGCTGGCCTGGTAATCATAAAGTATAGGCCAGACTGCCCTTGGACTCACAGAGATCTGCTAGCCTCTGTCTCTTGAGTACTAGGATTTCAGGTGTATACTGCCACGCCTGGTCACAGGGACACTGCTTTGAAGCTCTCTTAGACTGCTTTTCTTTACCCTGTTTATAGAAAGAGAATGTATTTATTTCTTTTGAAAGGAAAGCAGAAGATTCTCTTTGTAGCTGAATGTAATCCTTAATTTGCTGTATAAGAATCACTTCAGATTTTATGGTAATGTATTTGGAGCCATTGAAGACCCTAACTTGGATAGAGAATTATGTTAAAAAGCAAAATTTCAGTATAATTTGAATGTAAATATATCACCAAAGATCATATGATTCATGCCTCCCTAAAATTTGGGTCTTATGTTTTGGTGGTTTGATGTCTGTGTATTGTTTTGAGGTTTTATGCATCTGGGCTTTTCTTAAAAGATGTGTAGTTCTGAGCTGAGGGGCACATTGCTTACATGCGGAAATTCAGTATATTCTTTCTGATGTTAGCTTGCCTATCTTCCATTTGAAATATTCATTAGGGGTAGAGTCTTAGTTGTGTTTTTTGGGTCATAACATCCACAAGTTGCCTTATCTATTTTACATAACAAAATCATTTGTATTTTGTGTGGTGATGGGAATATTTATATTTTCCTGTAAGTACTTGAAAATGGATTATCTATGTTTCTTAAGAAATATGATGGGAGCCAGGCAAGTTAAATGCCAATAGGAAGACAATCTCAATAAATCACTTCTTCCCCACACAGAAAAAAGTATAAACAAAACTTGACAAAGCATAGAAGAGTCTCTGGAAATTGGTATTACTAGGAGTTCAGATACTAGCAGATAGTTGTGGCCCACTCAACACGTACTAAACTCTCATATTTAGGGCAAGAGGTGTGTGTTAGCTTTTCTTTCTTTCTTTTTTTTTTTTAATTGTCACTGTTCTGTATATGGGGGATGTTTGTGTATGTGCACTGACTGTGGCACACATGTGGAGGTCAGAGGGTGATGCCAGGTGTTCCTGCTATTGCTCTCCATCTTAGTTTCTAAGATTGGGTCTTCCTCAGCAAACCTCCTGTGTCTACCTTCCTGTGCTGAGATTGCAGGCAGCCACCACCATATTTTTATATATGGATTTTAGCAATCTGAATTATTCTATCTTCCTAACCTTTGGGAAACTGTATTCTTAAGCAGTATAAATGATGTTAAGTGCAGAAATGTCCAAGAAATACTGAGTTTTGTTGATTCTACAGGCCCAACACAGGTCCTTTAAGTTGCAATTTTATATTATAGTGTCAAGTCAGCTGATCCCTCTAGACAAGTGTACTGTCCTGTTGTTACTGACAGTAGTGCTAGCTTGCTGAATAGTGGCTCTGTAATGTGAAATCAATTTTTAGCTTGTTTTTTTTTTTAAATGTGACTCCTTAGAATTTGAAGAAATATTTTTCTTGGATTAATCGAAACTATTCTTGAATGGAAACAGCCTAGTTTTCTACAGATGGCTAAGGAATTGGTTTTCCATTAATGGTGCTTGCCCAATTTGTAGGATTTATTTTCAGCTTGTCTAGAAACTCCTGTTTCCTTCATTTAATTGGAGAAATATCCAATCTCTCTCTCTCTCTCTCCCTCTATTTATAGGTGTTAACTTTTTAGTCATTCTTTCCCTAAAGCACTTACAGATGGAAGTTATTAAGTTAAAAAAAAAGTATAGCTTACTTACACTTTGGATGATTTTTTAAAGTGTAGCATTATTTCTAGACCCCATCTTTGGCTTTAAATGAGTCTCACAGATAGCTATGGGACAGACACTTTTTTTTTTTCCTTTTTTTTTTTTCTGAAATGAAATTTTACTTCCATAAAACACATAATGAGGACACAGCTTCGTATGCGCATGGGAAGCTGCCCATAGTAAAGTAAAACTGTGCGCAGTTTGAACTGTCCCCACCTGTGGTGTAAGCTGGCTGGGAGATGGTTTGGAGGGTGTCTTGCTGAGCGTGTGGTTTGCAGTCTTCCTCCCTACCTTCTTTGTTCACTAGGCTTTTATTCATCCTCAAATACTTTACTCTTTACTAAAGCACACGCTATGAAGGATCAGCCCTAAGGGCAATTACTTTTCTATGAGTAACATACAGGAAGAGTCTTATGAAGGCAAACAGAATACTTCATCTCCTTTTATGGGAAGTAATTCTGCAGGAAGAACCACCTTGTCATCCTTATTGTCATAAAATGGCCATGTGGAATACTACTAAAGGTGTCTTTTCATCGGTTGATGACATAAAAATAGACCTTGAAGGTCTGGCAGTCTCTAACTCTTGGGCTTGTGGGCTGTCTTTGGTCTTCAGGGAATATAGTCAAATGAGACAAGTATCTACCTAAGCCACTCTAAATCAGGCCTGTATCAGTCTGGGACATTCTGTTCCTGGTTTGGGAACTCTTCGGCCCCTGGCAGTGTCTGTCTGTAGGTTACACAATAAGCTGTCCACTGGAATGCATGTGTGTATCTGTGATACATACCTTGGACAGAGTTGCAAAGGAGTGTAAAGTAGGGCGTGCATCAAAATAATTCTAGAATTTCTTGTTTTATAGTTTGACTTACAGTCTAGTACTTCCTAGTTAGGTGCAGAATGTCCAGAATGTGTAGTGGTATCTTGTAACATCTCTTTTAACACACATAAAAACATAATCTAAAAATTCAATAAAGTTCAATAAATGTGTACAATACAAATATATAAAATAAAAATTACTTAGCTAATGTTTTTCTTTTCTTTTCTTTTCTTTTTCTCCTTCTTTCTTTCTTTCTTTCTTTCTTTCTTTCTTTCTTTCTTTCTCTTTCCTTCCTTCCTTCCTTCCTTCCTTCCTTCCTTCCTTCCTTCCTTCCTTCCTTCTTTCTTTCTTTCTTTCTTTCTTTCTTTCTTTCTTTCTTTCTTTCTTTCTTTCTTTCTCCAAGACAGGGTTTCTCTGTGTAGCCCTGGCTGTCCTGGAACTCACTCTGTAGACCAGGCTGGCCTTGAACTCAGAAATCCGCCTGCCTCTGCCTCCCAAGTGTTGGGACTAAAGGCGTGCGCCAGCACTGCCTGTCTTATTTTTCGTTTCTGTGCTGTAATATGTGCCACTGTCTTTTGTAAATGTATAGTCTACAACTATCCTTTATCATGTGATATGTAGCATCAGTTTGTTTTCAGATTAGTACATAAAAGCATCTATTTGTGCAACAACATTTTTATTCGTAGTAATTGTTAGCATAGAGATTTAAATGTGATTGCTTACCTTTGCCTAATATACATACATAAATGCATACATATATATCTTTGTGTGTAAACAAAAAGTCAGATGCAAAGCATCATTCTTTTACTGCTGAGTGTTATTTGCAATTTTAGTTAAAATTGGTAAACATTTTAAAAATGACCTGTACAGTTTTATGAACAGTGAATAAAATGTTATAAATTTTGTTTATGAATATCTCTTTATTTACTCCAATGTAAAATAGCATTCTGATTTTTTTTTAACCAAATTCCTTCTTAAAACAATTCTTCTCTGTGGAGTACCTTGAGTCCGACATTTTCCACCTCCTGGGAGAAGACCAAGTCAGCAAAGACAAGGGTGTATGCAGCTCACTGCTCAGGATTTGTAATGATTGAACAGATAGGAAATAGTAGCAGGAACAGTTAGGGCTTGTTTGCTAATCATGTAATCTAAATATGAAAATTGATAGACTATCCAAGAAGTGATAGTACCTGATAAAACATTATATTAATAGGCCATTGCTTTTATTGTTACTAATGTTGCACTAAGAAATAATTTAAAAAATTGATTTGAAGAAGGTAGGAATGAATTCTTAATAAGCCTTATACCCAGTTCTTTTTATGTCACTGTCTGAACGTGAAATTTATACCATACATGACTGTATGTCATTTAAAGAATATTTTAATTGGCAAAAGCCACTAGGAAACCTTTATTTTCATCTTTGTCATAAATCAGTGTGTCAATACTGACTGGGAAGTTTTATGTCCCAGCATATAACTTTGCTTGTGTTCATTAACACAGATTCTCAAGTTTGATTTAGGGATGTGGTCTCTTTTGCATTTTGGAAGCATTGTAGTGGTCTTCACTTCATTCAGAAAAGCAAGGGGCTGGGCGTGGTGGCTCACACCTTTGATCTCAGCACTCGGGAGGCAGAGGCAGGTGGATTTCTGAGTTCGAGGCCAGCCTGGTCTACAAAGTGAGTTCCAGGACAGCCAGGGCTATACAGAGAAACCCTATCTCAAAAAAACAAAAACAAAAACAAAAACAAAAAAAAAAGCAAAAAAACAACAACAACCCCCCCCAAAAACCAAGAAAAAACCAAAAACAAAAAAACAAACAAAAAACCAAACAAACAAAAAATAAAAAAAAAAAAGAGAAAGCAAGGGATTGAATGACTGCCAGATCATACGTTTAGCTGGCAATGTATTTGTGCTGATGTTGGTTATTGTATTTACTTACTGGAACCAAACTCCTGAGATAAACAATGGAAAGGTGGAAACCTTTGTTTTGGCTCATGATTTTAAAGGGTTTGGTTCATGGTTGCTTGGCCTCTCACACAGAAAATGTCCTGGTGGAGCGAGAGAGTAGGGGGCGTTCTTCATGGTAGACAGCAAGCAGAGGAGGAATTGGATCTAGAGGACTGGTATAACTGTCCGAGGTTCACCTCCTCCTTCTAAGTGCACCTCCTACTGTTTCCATAACTTTCCAAAATAGTGCCACCAGCTGGGGACCAAGTTTCAAACACATGAACAGTTAAGGGTCATATTATATCCAAACCATGACGGTGCTTGAGACAGGAAAGTAGACTTTTCCAACTTTCTGAGGTGTTCACTCTGGTGTTTGATTAAATCACTCCCCTCAGGCACTTCTTAACTTTGACATTGATTATCCTTAGCTGATAGAGCATTGACATTATCCCATTGCAGAATTGTTTCCTATTTCTTGTTCCTAGTTAAATCCTGGAACAGTTTCCTCTTCTTCTTTTGGACCAAGAACAAATTAGATATTAAATAATCTCTTAGGAATGTATCTTCAGTGCCAGTTAACTTGTTGAATATACCACTGGTGTGTTATGTTGCTGTTCTTTCATGGCTTGGAATATTTTTCAGTAACAACCAAGGTTTATAACCCTATGACTAGGGAGTATCAGCTGTTCTTCACTGAAAACATTAGTGAGATGAATTCCCATCTTTATCATCTATAAATACCAGAATCAGAAGACTATCACGTTTGTTAGGAGAGATATATGCAACCTGCTTTAAAATATTTTGTTTTAATTATCTACCTTGATTTGATAGATTATAATTATGTATACTTATGGGATATAACATGATATTCTGATGTGTGTAAACAACATAGATTGGTTGATTTAACCTAACATATTTGTAATCTTAGGAGTTTTTTTTTGTCCTTTTTTTTATTTCTTATGAAAGCCCCAGAGAACAAGATTGCCCTTAGCACATGCCACATTTCTGTATTCATCACTGAGTTCTGGAATTCTCCATTGGGCCATCCTTGTCTTTGTGAGGCAGAGTCTCTCTCAGGCTTGACCTCGCACTTGTTATTCTGCCTCACCCTTCACAGTTGCTGGCCTGATAGGCGAGGGCCGCCATGCCCAGCGTTCCTTGCAATTTTAAATAACTTTCCTTTCACCACATCACAGTAACTCCCAAACTGTTACCAATTTCCACAAGAAACTTCTGATACTTTTTCTCTTAAATCTAATTTTATTTCTTTATTAGGTGTGTGTGTGTGTGTGTGTGTGTGTGTGTGTGTGTGTGGGAGAGAGAGAGAGAGAAAGTCCGTGTTAGCACATGATTTACTTAATTATTTGAAATGTATGTGTGTTTTACCTGCATCTATGTAGCTGTATCATTATGTGTGCCTTGTGCTTGTAGAGATCATAGGAGGCCATAAGAGGCCCTGGACCTTGAGTTACTGAAGGTTAAGTTCCAAGTGCCACCATGTGGGTATTGAGAACCGAATGATCCTCTGCAAGAATTACAAGAATTCTGAATTATCTCTCTAGTACTTGCTATAGTAATTTTTTTAAAAACACAATTTGCATCAATCATATATGAAAAATTAGTAGAAGTAAATATAAAAGCTAAGAACAAATTAAAGTTATAAAAGTAAACACTTTTAATTGCTATAGTTTCATTTTTCATTATTGTTCTAGACAACTTTTCTGTCTTCCTGTGTACAATGTCTGCATGCGTGTGAATATGCTTGCCTGTGCACGGATCTGTGAAGGCCAGAGGAAGAGGTGGGCACCGAATCTTTTCATTGATGGATCGCTACCTTAGTTTTTGAGATATAGTCTCTAAAGGATAGACACAAAATCACCAACTGGCTAGAAGGACTAGTCAGCCAGCCCCAGGGATCTTTCTGGCTCTGCCTTTAACACTGGAATTCCAGGCCTGTGCTGCCACACCCAGTTCTTGACCGAGTGCAGGGATCTGAACGTTGCTCCTCAAAATCACATAGGGAGTACTTCACGCTATGAGCCACCTCCCCAGCCGTCTTCTTCCTGTGCTTCTTTTTTATTTGTTTTCTTGTTAGTCTTTGCTCAACCTTCAGTTCTCTAGTGTTTTAAAATATGCGTGTATCCGTAATTCACATAAATTTCCTAGATATTGAATATAGATCCCCTCGTCTGTGAGCTCTACTAAAATGTTAACAAGATATGCCCATATGCATTTGGCAAAAAATTATTGAAAGAATTCAGATGCTAATAAAGTTCACAGCTTTTCAAATAGTTTTACAAGGTTTCAGAGGCTCTAAAAGAGACTACTTGTTCCAAAAGGCACAGTAACTTATCCAGGAGAAAAGTCTATTTTTACTTATTAAGGCATGTATAATGACCACTTTTTAATGATGTTTGAGCATTTACAAAGGTTTTATATTAAAATTTTTCCTACAAAAGGAAATTTTCTATAGAAAAATTTTTCTATAGAAAAAGTATTTAAACACTAAAATACCATTTTTCATCTGTCTTGGAAGCTAAACTATCAATGTGATAGCACATTACCAAGATAGAAAGAAAGAGACATTCTGATATATTACTATAGTTTGTCAATAATATGTTAAAATTACAAGTGCACTAATTTTTCCTTTGGGAATTTACCCTATAAACAACTTCACATATAGGGAAGGAAACACATTGGAGATTATAAAGGAGTAATTCTTCATAATAGTTGGACATTTGAGCTCTTTTAAAATTTTATTTATTTATTTATTTATTTATTTATTTATAGCTCTTTATATCCCTCTCTTACCTTCTCAGAGATTTATTTATTTATTTATTTATTTATTTATTTATAGTTCTTTATATCCCTCTCTTTCCTTCTCAGAGGGATTCTTTCCATCATGTATGAAGTAGACCAAGGAAAATCTTACCAAAGTCAAATGTTGACGTCTTTGCGTGTGTGTGGGCTGTGTGGCCTTGTGGGCCTGTGGGTGTGTGTGCGCGCATGCATTAGGACAGAGGAGGGTGCTCTCTATTACTCTGCCTTGCTCCTTGGAGGGAGGTTCTCTCATTGAAACGGGAACTTGGGCTTTAAGTCTAGGATGGTTACAGACATGCTTTTTTGTAATGTTGAAAATCCAGGGTCTATCTGACTTTTTCAAAGGTCTGAGGCTCTGGGTTCAAATCCTTATGCTTGCTAGCCAGGCTCTCTTACTCCAGGATTTCTTCTATTACCAGATGAGTCACATAGACTCTTTTTTTTTTTTTTTCTTTTTGCATTTAAAGGGGAATTTCTTTTCTTGTTTCTTTCATTTCATTTCATTTTATTTTTTGAGGCATTTTCTATTAGGTCTTTTCTTCATTTACATTTCAAATGCTATCCCCAAAGCTCCCTATACCCTTCCCCCACGTCACACAGACTCTTAATAATTGTCTTCTATTTATCTTGATTTATCCATTTTTAGCTTGAAACCTTAGACCTTTTTTTTTTCAAACAACTAAGAAAGTTTCTAACGGTAGGCTACTCAGTTCTATATCTTTGTTAGTTCATTTGGAGCAGTCTGTTTCCATTAGCTACTGAATAGCAAGGTTGTGATTTTGGCAAACACAAGTTTAATATGCAAGTTTATATCTATTGTATGTAGAATTATTGAAAACTGGTTTAAATTTTCTGTTTTGGAATCACCGCCTTTTTATCTGTATGGGCCATTTTAATTTCCTGTGTTGAAATATTTTATAATATCCCAAATAGTCCGAATTTTATCTGGCTTTACTTCTTTCATTTTCTCTGTAATCACAGTCTAGTGCAAAGTTATTTTAGTGTTTCCTTTTGAAGCTCTGTTTATTATTTATTTTAATAATATAAATCCATATATTCTGAACCATAGTCAGATTACACTAAAAAAGTGACAGTATTTGCAATCTGACTGAAGAGACTGTGTGATATGTAATGAGACTCAGGACTTGATGGTTAATTAAACCATTAATTAAAATTATTTAATGATTCTCTTTTTCTGAATGCTTATATTCTATTTATTGATTATGTCTTCACTTTATCCTTTTCAGATTCATATATTTAGTCTTCAATATCCATGATATAGTTGTTTGCTACCCTTTTAGGAAAGAAATCTTATCCCTTTGTGTGCTTTGTTAAGAATCCTACTTTATTTCTAGAATGTTCTAACTGCCTCCAAGTTCTTACACTGGACTATTGAATCCTTGAACTGTGATTAAAACTAGAAATCATTTCTTTTTCAAACTTGTACTCATGGACTCTAGTTCCTCTTTAGACTTTCTAAACTTCTTCCAGTGAGTCTCTTTAGTGTATACCTTACAAAAATCTCTGGGAGATTTTAACGATACAGAGGGAAGAGCCCACTCACACAGAGTGTTTTTACACCATGTAGTATAACCCGTCTGACAGGTGTTGTGTAGAGCTACTTCTTCAAATACCGAGCAGGAAGTTTCTAGAGGGTGATGTCTGGATATCTTCCAAGTCTTCAGTTCTGATACTATATACTGTAGACAGCATCATAGTCTACACATTGAGGATGTAATCCCACAGGACTGCTTCTATTTGAGATGCCCTTTGTGAGCACTAGGCTGTTATTTATATTCAGGCTGTCTACTAAGGTTCCCATATTCCCCTTTGGGTTTGATTAATTTGGTGGAGTGACTTTATTTACCATAAAGAATATTAGAAAAGATGTAGCTAGATGGACAGTCCGGTGGAAGAGAGTGCCTACTGTGTACTTTTCAAGCCTCACAGCCAGTGGACTGATGATCCACATGAGATAAAGGATGAAAGTTGAGTCAATACCTACCTACCATTTTGCAGGTACTGGGTCAAAAACTTCTAGAGTCTGACCTTGCGGTTTATTCTTCTTACACAATTAAGCTTAGTAAAACTTTGGGAAGGAGTTTCCACTGAACAGTGATCACAACAAAGCTTTTGGCATAACTTCATAGGCGCTCCCCAGCAAGGTAGCCCTGTGACCTTTACAATAAGAATGCATTCTATGGCTCCAAAACAGAGCTTGGGGCTAGGGCCTAGGAGAATGATCTGTGGTAAATGTAAGAATAGATTCTGTTGGTGGAGTATTCAGAGTACATGGTCCCTCTTTCATAGTGATGGGTTCTGTTCTCTGAGAGACAAAGCTCAAGATTATAGCCTAAATAATGCTCAGGATACCGAGAGTTAGGTGGAAGCTGGCTCCTAATAAATAGCATCCGAAATGATCAACAGGTTGGTTGACCACTTTCATGCTGGCATTCTAGGTGACCAGACATCATTCATTTCTTTCCATTGAAGAAAATTGACCCATGTAATTGACAATCCAGTTTCTCTAATACTTACTCTTGTGCATTGTACCAATATAGCAGAATGTATGAGAAGAGAGGGTATCCATGCTGTCTCTAGGTGTGCCACTTTCCAGACATTACCTTGTTCAGTTATTTGGAAGTTCTTTGTAACATTTTTATGGAAACCTCATTTTATAGGAATGATCAGTAATATCTTTGCTTATTGTTGAGCAACTCATATGTTTCCCTCTCCCCTTTTCCTTGCCTCTTGAGTATTGGGCTGAATTTTTAGCTTTTTAGTCATGCTTTGATTTTTCCAGTGATCACCTCTCACTGTCTGTGTCTAGGGACATTGAACCATTAGTCACCTCAGAAACTGACAGAAGTCATTCCTACCAACTTAGAAGTTCAAGGATTGGATTTTAAAAGCTGTGTGTCAGAAAGCATCGATGAAGACAAAAATACTGATTTCATAGTATCACAGTTTAATCAAGTGTGTAAAAACCATTACTGTGCTCAGTATAGTGACTTTAGTCCATTATTATATTCCTAAAAGCAGTTTTTATATTTATAGTTCATACTTTGAAAATTTTATCCTTATGCAATGAATTTTGATTATATTCATTCCCTACTCCTTCTAACTCTTCCCAGAGGACTCCTCAAATCTCCTACCTCATGGTTTTGTTTTGTTTTCTTCCTTCCTTCCTTCCTTCCTTCCTTCCTTCCTTCCTTCCTTCCTTCCTTCCTTCCTTCCTTTCTTTCTTTCTTTCTTTCTTTCTTTCTTTCTTTCTTTCTTTCTTTCTTTCTTTCTTTCTTTCTTTCTTTCTTTCTTCGAGACAGGGTTTCTCTGTATAGCCTTGGCTGTCCTAGAACTCACTCTGTAGACCAGGCTGGCCTTGAACTCAGAAGTCCGCCTGCCTCTGCCTCCCAAGTGCTGGGACTAAAGGCGTGCACCACCACTGCCTAGCTTTTTTTTTTTTTTTTTTTTAATAACCCACCAATACCAATTCCAAGTATTGCTGTTTCTCTGCACATTATATTGTAGGTCCTATCAGCAGCCACACTTCCAAAGAAAAATGACCCCTCCTCCACCAGCTCTCAGCTGCCAATAGCTCCTCAAGAATAAAGAAAGCCTCATTAGTCTTTCTTCCCTTCCTGCAGCAGTTTTGATTGAGTTGTTGTTACAGGTGACTACAGTTGGCTTGACATTTGGATCCAAATGCTGTGTTTACATTTACCATTGCATTTTGTATTATCTTGAAGATGTGAAGAACTTTTGCATTTGTCTTCCAGAATAAAGCACACATTCTTTCTACACTGTCTTTTTCATGTCTTCAAGTTGGTATGCATTCCTTCTAAATTTAACAAGTTGAATGGGATCAAAGATCTTAGAAACCAGTGTTGAATCAGCTTCAGTAATTGTGGTTGCTGTTGCTGACTTCTCTCACTGTGGACTTTTAGATACTTAGATATATGTGCTAGTCAGTTTTTTCATTCCTTGGACCAACCACTTGTTATTCAAAAATAGAATTTATTTTGCCTCAGCTTCAGAGGTATCAGTACATAGTCCCTTGTTTTGTTGTTTCTGGGCCTGTGGTGAGGCAGAACCTCGTGGATACAGGAACAAAGGGCCAGAGAATGAATATGCCTGTCCTAGGTGGTTTCTTTCCCCTTTTCATTCCAGAAGAGCCCTCCCTGTCTTGTGTGCCAGAGCTCTCACAGATATATCTAGATATGTTAGTGATAGGTCAATTTAGTCAGACTGTCAATAAAAATCAACCATCACGGTATAGTTTTAGACTTATGAATGAAAAAAAGGAATATACCAAAAATTGATTTGAGTTAGAGTTGTGCGCAGTGCCAGGTCTTTTGTTTTTGCATCCACTCAGGGAGATGGTTTTGGTTTGCAGATGATTTTGATGGAAGATAAGATAGATACCCAGTACTTTTCTTCTTTGAGTTTTCCAACTAAAACAAAACACAAGGAACATAATGCTTATTTGAAAAGAGAAAATATCACTCCCTCTCTCTGAAATCTGGGAGTGGAACATGCCTAAGGGAGGGTACCCCTCCCCCAATCTGAAACATGCCCTAACTCTTGAGACAACAGTCAGTGAACATTTGTTATTATTGCAGGGGTTTTGGACTAGAACCATCTCAGTCCATAAAATGTGTTCTTGACTTAGAAACATTCTGAGGAATCTATTTTCCACCCGAATATTTCTGAGTAATAAGATATATGTGCCAGCATATAGTCTGTGTTTTGGTCCTGTAGTATTGCGTAGTATATAGCCAGAGAAATCATAGAGTAGAGTCGTTCGTTCCTGGAATGAGAGTTTCTAAACTCAAATGATAGTTGATATTCTTGCTTCTTTATACCTTGCTTGGAAATCCAGGAATGGACTTAATTAAAATGACCAGTTGAGAATAATAAGTAACTATTGGGCTACTGTGTGGATTTTCTTAGAAATACCGTCTTGATGTTTAGCTTTTTGTGATGTTTGTTAAAGAAAAATCATCATAATGTTAACTCATGAACTAGAAGGTTAAGTTAACATTCTAAAAATGAGTCATTTTTTAAATGACTCTTTCTGTCTGATCTTTGTCAATTTTATGCAGAAATGGAAGGTGTAGAAATGAAAAAAATATTGTATTGGTATGAGGTGATTTTTTTTTGTCAGTGAGTAGGTACATATATATTTTATGTCCATTATCCTTACTTACTCTCAACCTTTAAATATAACTTACTCCTCCATTCGTGCAGATCTACACATGTACATAAAGATACTTTGTCTACTGGTATGGTTAATGCTAATGCTCACATCAACCATTTACTGAAAGAATGGAGCCCTTGTCTCGCCACTAACCCTGCCGTTTTAGATTATTGCAGCCTCTCACTGAACCAGGAGCTCATTGCTTTGGCTAGACTGCCAGGCTGACAAGCTGCAGGGATTTGCTGTGTGGCCCCCACCTGCTGCCTGGCATTATCGTGCCTGTCACCATGCCTGGTTTCCCACCTGGGGGGTGGGGATCTGAACTCAGATGTCCTGCATCAACTCCTGTGCCAATTGGGACATCTTCCTAGCCCCAAAGGCTCACTCTTAGGATATCGTTCTGAACCCTTTTTCTCTGTTCCGTTTCTCTTTTATATGATTCATCCCATCGTTTTATTATATATCTTTATGTTTATTCACTTTTGCTCCTTTCTTCTTTCCCTGGACTGAGGTTAAGTAAATTATATTATTGTTGTATCATCAAGTCTGGGACAGCCTAACACATAGTAGTCACTTAATAAATGCTTGCTTCTCCTGCTAGTCTAGTAGCTCATTCTTTATCGCTGAGCTAGTTCTCATATACTTACTGCATATATAGTGAATGAATGCATACAGAATGCAGGATTAAATGTCAGATGGCTCAGCTGCTACTACTAAAAATGTTTCTGTCTTTTAGATTAAATTATTAAATTAATTATTACTTAAATTTGTTTTGCTATCTGAACAGGTGGCAGTTCTAGATGTGCCTGTCTGAGTGAACTCTGAAATGCCCCATGCTTTTGGTTTCTAGTGTTGCTGTAGGTTTTCCTTTAGAGAAGTATTTGTGTTTACCTGAAGAGAAGAGAGAATACTTTGTATGGTTCACACCTAAGCATATGTGCACTATATAAAAAATATCTTTGTTTAGTAACATTGTAGATTTAATTCTGCCCTCACTTGTTTGAAGTGGTTCCCATATTTACTCATTTTATCTATAGTCTGCTTTAATTAATATAAGCAGCCCAGGTCTTTCAGTAACTTACTTTGATTTCTGGGCATTGAAATTTATCTTGTTTTTGTTTTTGTTTTTTTGTTTTTTGTTTTTTTGTTTTTGAGACAAAAACATAGCCCTCTACATAGCCCTGGTTGGCTTAACCTTCTACATATCCCGGGTTGGCTGTCCTAGAACCCATCATGTAGATCCTGCTGATCTTCATGTCACAGAGATCTTATTTTCTCTGCCTCTCCAGTGCTAGGGTTAAGGTATGCAGCACCCCGCCCAGTTTATCTTGATTCTTACTCACATATACTATTAATTTTGTTGCTGTTTTGAACAATTTCATAAAATCTTGATTTTGGTTGTACAACAGGTTTTAACAATTTCATGTCAATCTCAAGAATTTACGAAGTATAATGTTTTACAACAGAGAAACACGAATAATATATATTAAGCATTTGGGCAATAGTAAAAATTTATGGCAGTGAAAATGGCTACTAATGGTAATGGCAATTAGGTAAATGAAAGGTTATGAAGTGTATGAAGAATTTCTTACCTTGGAGTTGAAAGAGACTCTAGAATAATTGTATCCTACCATTCTGTCCATCTTAGCAGAATGAAGACGGATGCAGTGGCTTGCTCAGAGCACAGGAGTTACTGACGGCTGAGCTAGAACTTTCTTCAGGTTTCCTTGTAATGAATGATGGGCAGATGCTGGTTATCATGCAAGTGCATACAGATTGCAGAATTATAATTGTCCACGGATACCGTGCATTTCATTTGGTGTCATGGAGCAAAAATTGAAATGTATGAAGCTTACCTTGACAAAAGTACAATATTTTTCCACTCTGTATTTAATGGGAACAAAAACGCCTTTGATTTACACTGTAGTATTTTATTATATGTCTATGTTATTTTCTGTTTAATCCGTGAGTGATAGACCACAAAGAAATATGTGGTACAGTCATTTCTTAGAAGCAACATGCTTCCAGCATGGTCTGTGGACCTGCCATAGTGTGGACAGACATGAAATACCAAAATGGAGAGTAACTGTTGATAAAGCTTGTTGAGTAGTTGGGCAGGATTAGTGTGTGTGTGTGTGTGTGTGTGTGTGTGTGTGTGTGTGTGTGTGTGTATGTGTGTGTGTGTAGCATAGACACCTAGAATGAGTCCTTTGCTTTCTTTTACTTTTATAGAGATGTGTTAGATTTTTAGAGTCATTGCTGTGTGGTAGACTGGGTGAATGGAGGACTTTGGTCCCCAGAAGTCTGAGGGGCTTTGCTTTGTGGAGAGGAGACTATCCCTGTGAAAAGTGAGGGTGTGAACTGCAGACAAGACAAAGGGCCCTGACCTTTTACGTTTATTCTTGGGATTTGGCGCATTGCTTAATTGGAATAATTACTAAATGTGGTTTATGCTATGAAGATCAGAGTTTCAAAAGTTTAGATATTTTAAAGCTATGCTTATTTCCTATTTGTGTGCAGATCTTCACCCCCTCCCCCATTAAAAGCACATATCCATTCTCATTTGGGAATTCCCAAGTTTTCTTGATGTTTATGGAGTTTTTATCTTAGGACATCTGACAGTGGTTTGCTTGTGGGCTATGGAAGGTTTTCTCCTCACTGTGGAAGTTTTCTGGTGGTGCTGGTGGTCAGGAGCCATGTTTTGAAAAGCTCTGCTCTAAGGTTTTGCTAAATCATAAGTTCATTGGTTTTTGGTTATAGATGCCTTTGAGAGTCTGGAGAAAGTTTTACGAGATGGAAAATGTGTGCATGCTTACATGCAATTTTAGATGACCTGTCTTGGCTTGACTAGAACCTGGCGGAGGAAGAGGAGAGGAGATTAGCGATATATGCTTACCCTTGTTAATCTGTTCCAGGGCAAACTAGAATTCACTTTCTTTTTTTAAAAAAATTTTTATAATTAATTGTGACTTTGTTTATAAAGCTATTCCACTAAGTATTCCAGATAAGAACACTGATTTTCCTACTTATGACAAGTTTACTTGGTTTTGAAATGTTATTGGATGTGTTCTTTTTACAAAAAACCAAACATTCACATTTCTGGTAGACTGGTATTTATATGCTAACTGCAAAATTCATGAACTCTTTGGTTACAGATGGCAAATTGACTGTAAAATGCAAGTGTTAATACAGCATCGCAGTAGTGAAGCAGGGCTTAAGAAGATGTGTTTTATTTGGACTTTGTTGAATAGAATGAGAATTGTTGTCTAGTAACCTGGCCCTGTGTTTGAATCAGTGGCTTCCTGACTTTAAGGATGGGGATGTTAACACTGGCTCACCTGTTTGCTTTTGTTTTATTCATAATGACACACACTTTGAGGTATTCTCTGTACTGTTGCCATATAAGGTAATTTCCCCCTAACTTTTGGGTTAAATTGCTTACAGTTTGACTCACACACTAAAAAATAGAACCCACAGTTAAAGTGCTTGAATGAGTCAGAGTCTAGTTTTTTTATTCAGAAAGGATGTCAGTGATTGCTTGCCAGCTTTGCCACTCCACTGTTCCAACCTACAAAAAGCCAAATTATTTTATTTCAAAGAAAAAGGCTTTCAATGCAAAGCAAGCTCAAAATGTAAAGGGATACTCTGTTAGACATCTCTGTTAGTCTACTTTCTGTTGCTGTAACAAGATATTTGATTTGGGGCACTTTATGGAGGTAAGAATTTGATTTAGCTCATAGTCTTAGAACACATTTAATCTCTAGGCATGGTTGTTAAAAATTTTCTAGGGTTTGATAGAGTAACTAGCTATTTCAATAAATGAAGCAAAATGTAGGCATTTAACTAAAACAGCATTAGCAAACTTACTGTTTTAGAGAATGAAAGTTCAGGATTAGGTTCCACCTTGATGAAGGCCTTCTAGCTTGGGTAGACATTGTGATGGATTAGCATCATCTGGTGACTCTGTAGGCACAAGTCATGTGTCAAGATGGGAAGCCAGGGAGAAGGGCTGCACCCAGTCTTGCTCTTCTACTAAAAACCCATTCCTGTGGATTACTTCACAGTAAATAATCCCTTCTGAGGACAGTGCACCCAGCAGTAGTGTGTGAACCACAGCCACAGCATAGCAGTTTCCAAAGCAGTGACAGCCATTTAAAATTGATTTTTAGCATCATTTGAGGACTAGTTCCAGTACAGACAATATACTATAACGTAAGACAGAACACTACATGCTCTACTGCAATATTGTAAAATAGATTAAAAAGGATTAGAGTGACAGCAATCCAATCGGGATTTGAGAAGCCTTAGCTACATTTTTTTTTTTTAATAATACTTCACGACTGTTTCATTCCTTTTGCTTTGTTTGTTTGTTTGTTTGGTTGGTTTATGATCTGCCAGTTCAGTGTTTCTCAACCTTTCTAATGCCTTATTACAGTTCCTTATGTTGTGGTGACCCCAAACCATAAAACTTTTTTGTTGCTACTTCATGACTGTAATTTTGCTACTGTTATGAATCATAATGTAAATATTTGTGTTTTTCAGTGATCTTAGGTGACCCTGGTGAAAGGGTTATTTGATCCCCAAAGGAGTTGTGACCCACAGGTTGAGAATTACTGCTCTAGCTGCTAATAGAACCCCTCTTGCATTTTATTTATGATACTAATAATGATTTGGTGGCATTCACTCAGCATCGGCAAGAAAACAAGTTCTCCGTTGTAGGTGTGGCTTTTTTACATTCTTACATGTTTCTGAGAGTCGATGGAACAAGCTACATTATAGTGCCCTGAGAAATACACTGGAGATAGGCTCTTACAAAATTTTCACTATAGACTCATGTTTTTCAATTTAGTTTTAAAAATCTGTAATAGAGATAATAGATAATGGAAAATACATTTTAAAACAAATTCAACATTATTCATTAATTAGATAAAAAAAACACTACCTTTTCTAGTTCTTTGCCTCAAGGAAATCCTGTTCATCAGATAAATGAAGCTTTTTAGCATTCCGCCCCCTCCCCCCCCCACAACCCCCTCCTCCCATGTTTTGGTGATTGCTGTTTAAAAAAAACAAAACAAAACAAAAAATACAATAGCTTTTATTTTCCCATGGTTTGGTTCTCATGGTTTTTGACATGGGAAACTTCTGTTAGCGTCCCTTTCTGAAGCAATCATATTTATTGTTCCTTTTTTACACTGACTATGTCTGTGGCATTCCTGCCATACTGGTGGTGCTAGGGTCATGTGTTTCCAAGCATTCCGTAATTTTTTAAAATATGCAGAAAGCAGAAAGCTATGACTTGGTAATGTCTCCTACCCTACATATTTATTATAGGGCACTTTCGAAAACTTTTTTTTTTTAAACTAACAGCAAGTGCTGTGTTTAGTGAAATCAAAATGTTGTTTTATACATACTTAAAAGCTGATTTCTTATGAATTTTGATTTCCATATTTTAGTAAATTGTGTCTGTGTGGTATTTTTTGACTTTTTAAACTGCTAGCCAATTTTCAATGAAATAAAAAAAAAGTTTCTACTTTTTATTGAGCATTTCTTATAATTTGGAAAGGTGAATTTCATTAGTGGATTCTAGGACAGTCACTACTGTAACCAAGCTTTGCAGAGTTAGCAGCTGGAGTAGACGGTCACTTTAACGGAGACTCTAAGGAGGTAGGCTGCTGTGTATCTGTGCACAGATGTGACAGGATGTGGTCACCCTCAGGAGTCATAAGGAACTTCTTAGTGGGTAAGATGGTTTTCTAACCAGCGTCTCTTGAAGACAGTTGCCTTGGTAGTTTGCCTGTCTCAGGTGTTTTCATTTCAGTCTTATCAAGATGCAGCGAGGCTTTTTCTTTTTAATTAAAAGGTTCTAGGAGGAAACTCTGCTGGAACCATGTATTCCTAAGGAAACTAAAGACTTTAGCGACTCACAGTTACTAACTGTATTTAAGTTCTTAATAAAATTGTTAAGTAAATTAGGAAGTTACACTATTGCACTGTAGGTCTGTCTTGCCAGGCTGGTCATTGTTATAACTTAGAAGGTTCACAGCTGGGGAAGATGGATAACTCCTTTTCTTCTTGGTATAATGGAGCAACGGTGTCCTTACTAGACACTAGAGATCAGAAATAAAGACCTTGTCCCAGAAATGGGTAACTTTTAGAGTTGTTGGGATAGCAGTTATAGCACCGTGAATGCTGGCCAGTAGGAATGAAGCTTTTAGATCAGTTCCAGTTTTATTTCTCCATGTTCTACGACTTGAGTATGTGGTGTTATCAGAGGGTCTTACTGTCACACAGCCTAGCTGTTCATCAACTGATAAATAGAAAATAAAAATATGGTATATTTACAATTATTACTCAGCTATTAAGAAAATTAAAGTTAGCAGGTAAATAAGTGGAGCTAGAGAAATCCTGATTGAGATAAACCAGGCTAACAAAAACAAACATTTTATGTTTTCTTTCATTTATGGGGTGTTGGCGTTGACTCTTTAGATATGTGATTTTTTATTTGGAATACTCACAAGCAACAGAAAATTACTAAGGGACCATAGAGGAAGTTCGTTTAAGGGAAGGGGGAATAGAAGGCACTATTATAAAGGTTTAATTGAAAGTATAGAACAAGGAGAGATAAATTAGGGCTGGGGAGGGAAGGGCAGGAGAAGATAGAAACTGGGAGGGATAAAGAACACTAAAGATTTTTCAAAGAACACATATGAAAACCCATGTTACCCTAAACCAAAGCCTACTAGAACAACAGAGGCTAACAATTAAAGACCTAGGTTTTGAGTTGCTGGCCATTGAGGTTGCAAAGACCTCAAACATTGCAGGCTATTGCCAGAGATCTTAGTTACCCTGCAGAGCTTGACAGTTCATTTTTCTCCTGATAAATAGTGTGGTAAGAATGTGTGAGCTATACAGAGGGCAATTTTACTTTGGATTGCCATTCTGGAGGTTCAGAGTTGAAGGACCATACCTGGTGATGGCGTTCTTTTTGCCGGAGCCTCATGGGTACTGAGAGGATGTCACTTGAGAAGACCGGGGTGGTGGAGCAGGTTCCATTTCTGTTCTTTTTATAACAGCCATCAGGATTTCATCTTGGGAGCCTGCTCCGAATTACCATATTGGATACTAATCCCAAAGGGCTAAATCCCAAACGTCATAGATTAAATTTCTTCAGTACCTTACAATGGAGATTAAACCACAGCAACCACAGCCTTGGGAGCATCATATTTAAACTTTAGCAAGCACCGTTTTGGAAATGTGACTGGAGGAAAGGAGATGAAAGCCCAGGAAGACTAAGATGAAAACTTTCGTGGTAGGCTAGTAGACAAGTAGGTAAGATGGAGGCGAAAGATGATCATCGTGGGGTCAGACTAGTAGAATAGATAACATTTAGATATTTCTTACTTGTGGTTCTCAGGGAAGGGGCAGAATTCATGAAGCTGCATGAGATTTCTGTGATCTGAAGGTAAGGACAGTTCTGAGAGGAGATGCTGAGAAGTCAGCTGTAAACATTTTGAGACTATGGTAGGGTCTCAGCATATAGTAGGCATAAGCAGTCAGAGAGTACAGCAGTTCATATTTTGACCCTGTCTTTGGTGTAATTATATTCTTTCTGCATCTTGTATTGCTTTTATATGTGTTAGAAAGACAGTATTTAAATGGCTTCTGACTGTATTTAGGACAAATGCCACAGGATTCAGTTTCTGTGTTTTAAGGCTTCTGTATAAGAAAATTTAAGGTAATTGAGCTATGTTTCTGTTTCTGGTTCATTTTACTTGTAAGCTTGCCCCCTTGACCAGAATAAAGTCTAGGATGACTTGTTTAATTTATAGTTGTCCTCATCCAGACTCTGAATTTCAATATGTTTGATTATTTTAATAGAGAATATCTGTCCTTTGTCTTCTGGGCTATATTCTTATTTTCTGATGACACCTGTAACTTTGTAATATAGTTTCCATATAGATGAACTTTAAAAATTGTGTAGGATAGAGAAGACTTTTAAGGTCATCTGGATACCTTCTACATTTCTCATGAAGCAATCCAAGGTCAAGGGAATAGTAACAGCATTTATTAAGTTATAGTATCTCATGTTATCTATTGTAACAGTCCTTTAAGTGAGCAAATTGACCTCCAAATCACATGTAAAATAATGGCATGATTGAATCAGCAACTATTTCTCTTATAAATGAGCTTCACAGTTTCAATAATGTAGTTTTGTGCAGTAGAGATGAACAGTAAATATATTTTCTATTAGAGTAAATGTTTTCTTTGATATTTAAGCTAACAAGGAGAAATACTATTACAGCAGCTTACTTATTACTTAGTGCAATGATATCATGTTAGTTATTGAGTAGAATGCATGTTCTGTCAAAGTCTGTGATGGGATGAAACATAAGTATGTCAGTTTATCGCTTGACACTGTTTTCCTGAATTTTAAGTATAAATGATTATTTTTGTGTATTGGGATCGGTCTGCTTTAAGGAAGGAATTTAACAACTGATAATATGGAAAACCTAAATGATCATAATATATTGTATTTATTCCTTTGCCCATTATTATATAGCAGTTCTAATTTTTTTCTTTGTTTGTTTTAATTAGTATTTTTTACTAAGTTTTTCCTTTAAGCTTTTTAAAAATTACTGTGGTAGTAGAAAAATGTTTGTAACTTATTTAATTACCTATGTATTTTTAAGTATGCAATTAGGCTGTATTAACTGAATATATTCCCAGTGTTATATAGTCATCATCCCTGTTTATTGAAAAATTTCGTTGTCCCAGTAGAATCTCTGTAATATCTTACTGGTTGTCTTCTGATTTTGGCCTGGTCTCATCTGTCTTAATCTGCTTAGCCTAGTTGGATGCTAAGCTTGCCATTGGGTTAAAATGGCTTCTTTTGTTTGCACTTGTTTCATATTTCTAAATATTTATGAAAACTGCATTGTTTTTCTATATATTGTCATTTTGTATTGGCTTTCCTGAGGCCATGAAACATATTTGCAGCTTGTAAATTTAGTATTTGCAAACTAAATGATGTAAGCCATCAGATATTTTTATTGAGTAACCAAAGAAACACTGGGAGTTGAGGACTGATACACACACACAAAAAGTCTGGCAGTCTCAAATCAGCATTTCCTTTCCTTCCTGTTAGATGCCTTGAGCAGGAAGCACACCCAGTATGAAAGATACTTGGGCCTGTGATCTAAAAGAAGCTCATCCCCAAATGCGGATGTAAGCTGGACTCCAGAGGAGGGTGCCAAGATCCTCCTTTCATGTTTTGTACAGACAGAAAGACAACAGTGTAGAGTTTTAAAAGTGTATTTTTAAAAGTAATATACTTTGTTTTAGATTCTATTCTTTTTCTTTTGCTAAAATGAGAATTGTTCACGGATACTTTACTTCTCTTTCTCTTTTAGCAGTCGCACACTACTGCAGTAGAGTAAATAAATGGTGAAATGTTGGAGACCATTTTCTAGTATTGTTTTATAACAGAATTTAAGAAAAAAGCATGAAAATCACTTCAATTGTGACCTCTTTTATCAAGCAAGATAAGTTTATGATGTTCCAATAGTATATTAATGCACTTTTTTTTTGTATGAAAAAATGTAATTTTATCTGCATTAGCGTTCTTGTATTTTAAACAGTGAGGTTTCTAATGAGATCTGTTTATTGCAGCTGAAGGATGGTGGCAAGGCATCTCAGGCACATGTCAGAATAGGGGACGTGGTTCTCAGCATCGATGGGATCAGTGCACAGGGAATGACGCATCTTGAAGCCCAGAACAAGATTAAGGCTTGTACGGGCTCCTTGAATATGACTCTACAAAGGTAAGAGAGAACCCAGCCCTGGGAATAGGTTTCTGTGTTTGCTTCATGCTGTGTTCGACGATGCAGATTCCCTACTGCTGTTTCAGGTAGACGTATTCAGAGTAGGATGGCTCCTCAGTTGGATATGTATGTGCCGTGAGAACTGATGAAAGATGTGGGGTATTTTTCATGTTATCCATGTCTTCATAAACATTGGTCGTATGTTTTTTGAGAATTGAAGAATTCCTGAAAAGTTTCTCACTAGAGCTCAGGCTAAGAATTCTTTTTTTTTTTTCTTTTTCGAGATGGGGTTTCTCTGTATAGCCCTGGCTGTTCTGGAACTCACTTTGTAGACCAGGCTGGCCACGAACTCAGAAATGCGCCTGCCTCTGCCTCCTGAGTACTGGGACACTAACGGTGTGCGCCACCACTGCCGGCTTTTTTTTTTTTTTAAAGATTTATTTATTATATGTAAGTACACTGTAGCTGTCTTCAGACACACCAGAAGAGAGCATCCATCCGATCTCATTACAGATGATTGTGAGCCACCATGTGGTTGCTGGGATTTGAACTGAGGACCTCCAGAAGAGCAGTCAGCTCCCAAGAATTCTTATTATAGGATAAAACATTGCTTCCTATTTGGAACAATATATTAGAGTATAGCCTTCTATGATATAGTTTGACTTTCCCTTGTTTCTTTTTTACCTTTCTTATTTTGAATAGATATATGTATTTGAAGAGTGAACTTTTAATTTCTTTTTTTTTTTTAAGTTCTTCTGTCCCCAGTATTAAATGGTTCTCTTGCTGACGGTAGTCAGATGGTTTGAGCATTCTAACACTGGACCAGCATTGCAGTCGCTCAGTGCTTGTTCAAAGCAGTGTTGGCCATGCTGGTTCAGATCTTCTGCATGTGAAGGTCAGAGGTATATGCATTTGAGCATAGATTCAGTACAGTATCTCTGACTTAGTGTCAAGAAAGAGAATCAGTTCTGAACCTTCATTTATAAGGAAGGAGCCTGATCATTGGCCAGGATCTTAAGTCCACATTTAATGATTTCTATGTTTAGAGAAACCCTGCCTTGAAAAACCAAAATAAATACATAAAAATAAAAATAAAAAAAAGAAATAATAGTATTTTTGTTTTTGGAGAATTTCATACATGTGTTCTTGGTTTTATCATATATGAAAGATACCATACCTTACCCTTCCCCCAAGTCCCCTAAGAACCCATATTTTCCTGTAAACTGTCATGCAAATTGTCACTCTCAAAGGAATAAAATACAGAGTATCTTGTAAGTACATTTGATAGTAGCAACTTTCCTTTCAAGTTCTCTCCTGAGACCAGTGCTTTATGGAGAGCACTTTGGATGCCTCTCTCCTCCTTGCTGCTGATGTTCCAGGGACTAGTCTTAAAACATTAAGGCAGGGCAGAATACATTTGCTTGCTTAGATGAGGATCAGTGTAAAACTGAGTAGGAGAAAGCTTTAAAATTTATTTGTGGATGTATAGTATGTAGTATTATGATTATCTAACCAATTGAATCTTTCCATTTTTGTAAGTTGAAAAGTTTTCTTCCAGTGGGACCACAGAATCAGCAGTTATACATATTTAAATTTTTGATAGCTATACATTTTAATGCATGGAAAGGCAACCAGTGAAAAAGAAAACCGGTCTATTGCTAATGTTTCCATGGTGCCTGTCTATCTATACAGGCATACAACGTAAACATTGTTACTGATTAAATGAAGATGTTTAGTTTTATTTATAGGTGTTTTTGCCAAGTTTGACTTTGAAAGGCAACAAGTACTTAAGAAGCTTGCCTGAGATAATTAAGAATATAAAACAAACACATGATAATAGCTGTTTCACACAGCCTAAAACTGACTCCATATAGTTTTATATGCTCCTTCCTGGACTGTGATTATTTCTAACATAACTACCTTCTTGTTTGCACATTGTCCTCTTTATTTTATAATCCAGACGCTATAGTCCTCATTTTTACAAACCAGTACTCAGCATCTTACTTTCTTTTGAAAACCCTGAGTCTCATAAGAGTAGATGAAAACCAGATGTTACCCTTTCTGGATGCATTGCCAACTCCAGCAGTCTGCTACTCACTCCAATAAAGCTACTGAAGAACAGAATCTAACTTACGAAGCCAACTCAATATTATAAACATCTCGGAATTCTGTTGAATCTTATCTTTCTTTTTCCAACATTGATGTTTAGGAACCCAGAATATGAAAGAGTTTTAGAATTCTGTTGTAATCAACTGTAATTCCCTTCACGTTTCTAAAGATGTCTTGCATTGGATAATAAGTGCCCTTTGTGGTACTATGTGTAAATTTGAGGTTTTGTGTGTGTGTGTGTGTGTGTGTGTAAGTTAGAGTCCACCTAAGATGTTATTTTCATTGGCTTGTTCCTCACCTGTTAGACCAAGCTGTCCTGTCAGGGAGCCCTAGGAACTGAGCTGCCACTTTCTACCAATTTCTGTGACTATAAATCACTCCTGTTTTGTTTTGTTTGTTGTTTTTTGTTGTTGTTGTTTTTCTTCTAGAGTTCTGAGAGTCTAACAGGTCCTTTGGTTGGGTGTTAATAACTTTCCTCACAAAACTATCTCCAGCCCTAGTATGTATGGATATTTTTTAGTTTATGGCATAACATTGACGACACTACTGAAAAGCACTTTTGCTTTTTAAAGAGAAAAATGCTACACTGGAGAATTGATTCTTCTACAGACTCGTCTTCTTCAGTTCTTCCCCTTGTATCACAACAAACAGTCTGAACTTGAGTAGTGTAATTGATTGTGTTTTCTTGCTTCTCACCAATCAGACTGTTCTTAACTCTCCTCCTAGGTTGAATTACCCACAACAGCACTTTTCCTATGGAATCATTTTCTTATAAACAGTCTTCTTTGTGAATATGGGATATTCTATGTAGATTTGCCTTAGTCCTATTTTCCTAGAACCAGAATGTGAGAATACGTGGTATTCTTCTGTAAGTACTTATTAAAGGTCTTTATTTTAATGTTACTTACAAGACTGAATGAAGCAGTATTAGGAAGGGGGGGGTGAGCTTGTGCAAAGATGTGATTTCATGGGGATAGCAATCTTCTTGGATCTAGCTGGAAACTTGGGAAAAAATGGCTGCTCAGCATTGTTCTTGCGTTGAGCCCGGGAACTGGACTTGCTTCCCTGTTGTGCTTGTGTAGCCCTTGGTGACTAGCTATCTTGGAGGGACTGGGAGAGGAGAAGAGAGCGTGATTAGGACTTAGTTTCTGTTGGTTCTGGCCTGGACTTTGAGCAGCCATTCAGAGAACCCCAGGGGTTGGGTTGCTGGGGTCCAGGCCTGGCAGCAGCCTATTGTGAGATTTTTGCCCACACCTGAGGCCTCTACTTAGAAGGTTGTGCTCTAGATCTCCTGGGCTGTCCTGGTCTCTCAGCTTACCCTTACTCATCACTCATGCCCTTCATTCTGTTGGACTGAGGTTTCTCACTTGTCTCTGTGCTGCCTCATCAGATTCCTTTTGTCTGTTTGCTGCCAGTGCACGCTACAGGACACTCTTGGAGCCTCATCTCCCGCTGTCCTAGTTTGCTTTTCTGTTGCTGTGACAAAACATTGACCTAAAACAAATTGGGAGAGGGAAGGCTGACAGGTTAGTCTGTCACTGAGGGAAGTCAGGACAGAGACTCAAGGCCTCCCTCAACCAAGAAACAAAAAACCCAGGAGGAATGCTGCTCTGGACTTTATCCCTAAAGCTCTCTTAGTTTGCTTTCTTATGCAAACAGAGCCACCTGCCAGGGTAGCACTGCCCACAATTGCTGGGTCCTCCCACTTCAATCATTAATCAGGCCCTCTGATGGAGGCTGACTTACTGTTTTATTAACCATGACAACTCTTATAAAGGAAAACATTTGATTGAGGCTGACTTCCAATTCAGAGGTTTATTCCATTATCATCATGGAAGGAAGCATGGCAGCACACAGGCAGGCATGATGCCCAAGAAGGAGCTGAGAGTTCTACATCTGAATCAGCAAGCAGCAGGAAGAGAGTGACTGACCTTGGGCCTGGCTTGAACATTTGAAATCTCAAAACCCACCCCCAGTGACATACTTCCTCAAACAAGGCCACACTTATCCCAAATAGTGCCTCTCCTTAAGAGATTATGGGGGCCAGTTTCATTCAGACCACCCCAGAGGCAGTTCCTTAGCTGAAATTTTCCTCTTTCCAGTTTGTGTCAAGTTTTCAAAACACTATGTTACACAGTTTGTCCTTAGGTTCTTTCTCTTGCTGCACGTTATTCACTTTCCCTCTCTGAACTTGAAGGAGACAGTATATGATACTCATTGCAGCACTTAATTACATGCTAGGTATAATGTAAAATATCCAGGCTAATTTCATGAGTCACTTACAAATATACCTAATTAGTTAATAATCACACCTAGTGCTGCCTGTTATTAAGATAATTATCTCATGTATTTTAGTATTCTTTCTTTGCCTAGGCGTGGTCCTCAGCCTTCCTATGCTGCGATCCTTTAATACAGTTCCTCATGCTGTGGTGACTCCCCGACCATAAAATTATTTTGTTGTTACTTCCTAACTGTTACTTTGCTATTATTATGAACTGTAATGCAAATATCTGATATGCAGCCCCTAAAGGGGTTGTAACCTACATTCTAAGAACCACTGACCTAGGCTTTGTGAAAGCAAGACCAAGCTTTCGGTACTATTTGCATTTCATAGAATCTGTTGTATAGTTTTATGTTTTTAATATGCAGAGTAATCATTTGGTATGTCAACAGTACTTACCGAATTTAGAATTTGTATTTCAGAAATATTTATTGAACTTTGCTGTGAGACAAGCATTGTTTCTATGCTGAAAACAAAACAGTGAACAGAGCAGACCAAACCCATCTCCTCCCTCACATTTCTGTCAGTGGGTAGACAGACAGAAACTGAGTGTAGATGTGTTGATGGCAGTAAGTGCCACCAGAGAAAAGAAAGCATTTAGGGGACACAGGAAGTGCAGATGCCAGTATCGTTATTCTACAGCAGAGGTAAGGAACGCTTTATCAGCTTCCTGGGCACTTGAGCAGAGGGACAAGAGCTTCTGAAGCAGGGTGGTCCAAGGCAGAGTCAGAGCGCATAGAGGGGCAGAGGTGGATAGCACCTGTAGGGCTTTGGGGGTCATTATGAGTTTGCTAATGTAATTTAAATTTCCTTATCCTGTAGGGGAAAAGAAACCTTTGGAAAGTTATATTGCTAGAACAGAGTGTGGGCGATCAATGGCTTTCTTATTAGAAAGAGAGCCTAGTAAAATAAGGATGGACCATGCCTCTCTGTTTAGCCGTGTCCAAGTTCCAAGTGTGTGTGTGTGTGTGTGTGTGTGAGAAGTATCTAAGAGAGAGATCACAATAAAAATGCAATTTTTGCCATAAATAATTATAAATCCACTAATTTTTAAAGTGTATTTTTAAAATGTAATTTCATTATAAAATTCAAACTCAATTATATAATAAAATTTAGAAAAATAAGATAAGGTTTTTTGTTTGGTAAGATTGTTCTGCGGCTGTTAATCCATATCTTGTCTCGTTTTGCAACACATAGTAAGTAACACATTAGTTTTACTTCTCTAATAACTTAAAATAGTCAGACTCAATTCTTGTTCTACTATAGGTAGAAATGAATAAATTAGTGAGAAATTTTCTTTTCTATTATATTCTTTTCCAGAATTGGGTTATTCATTCATTCATTTATTCGTGTGACTTAAACTATTTCTAAGATTGCTACAACTGTACTATGAGAAATTCTAATTACTTCTCCAATTAGGATAATCAGGTAAATAGAGGTGATTATTTTTAAATACCAAATCCATTTTGCTTATGATTTTTATCTAAGTCAAAATGCTTAATATTAGAAATTACATCATTTCAGCCAATGAATGAAGAAAATTACTCTCTAGTGCTTTTTAGTAATTATTGGCTAAAATAAAGCTAGTTTCTATGAGTAAGACTTTCAGCAGGTCCACATTTTAATAATTCTCCACATGGGCATTATTAACAAACCTGCTACTAACTTATATGATTTAGGGAAGGTCACTAAATTTCCGTGCCTTAGTTTTCTTGACTATAACATGAGATCATATTTGATTTCAAAATCCAATCTTTTCAGTGAAAAGTCTGGTTCTTGTTCTGGTTTTTCAGCTGTAAAGGGTAAGTTCCCTCGAGTTTGCCACTAGATCAAACCAACTTCGTTTGCTTATCTTGGCTTTGAGAATCAGGAAATTGGACGTTTTTCATTGGCGCCATCCTACACTGTGCCAGTTTAGCAAAGTGACTTTCAGGTGAAAGGTACGTCAGATAGATATGCAGATAGTGCTTCATCATTGGAGTAGCAAACACTTTTATCCTTGTTTGTTATTTTTAAATTAGGCCTGTTGGAGTCACAGAACATTTATGTATGGCTTTTTTGTTCTTTCTGGTCTTTCATTAGTGGTGACATTTCTGTTTTTTTTTTTTTTTCCCTCCTGTTTTTCTTCTTCAAGTTTCACTTAGCTTATGTGAATCACTTGATGTGATTGGAAATGAAAGGTCTAGAAGGCCAGAGTTTTGAAAAATATTGATGTACTTTTCTTTTTCTGCCTCCTCTGTCTATATTCTTCGAAAAACAAAACAATACAAACCAAAAATTGCCAGAGGTCCAGTAACTACTATTAATGAATGGCAGATTGGAATAATTTAACAGGCACATTGAAAAAAAAGAGAAAGTGGTCTTGAACCAGACCGAAGCTATTAGTCATCTTCTGTTTTGTTTTACCGGATTGCTTAATGCCCTAGTACTGAAAGCCATCTGGGCTCAGCTCTACATTTCTTTCTCTAAGAGCATGGAGACGGGTTTGTTTTTAAGATCAGATGTTCTCAGTTCTGTATCTGCAGTAATTGAATTAAAGATATCTTTTTTTTTTCCAGTAACTGGAGCTGCACATCATACTGAGCACCTTGCTTCCCTCTTGTCCTTTCACGTGTCTTTTTATACCTGTTCTACAACTTGCCCTTGTTGGCTCTGGGTTTTAATTCTTAACTTGAAAGATAGCTATCTTTCAGAAGGCCTTTCTGATTATATCTCCACCTACCACTACCCTCACTGGAAGTGCTGTGTAAGCATGTGTGGGTTAGAATTAGGGTTTAAGCATGTTTGTTTTGTGAATAACTTTACATACAACACTTAATGCTAAGTCAGTCCAATAGAGGTTGGGGTTAGAATGCCCACTTCTCATAGTTTAGAGTTCATATGATTGGCCCAGCAAAAGACTGTGCCTCAGCTCTGCCTGCCTTAGTCTTCTGGGACTGCAGGCATGTAGCCAGGTCTGGCTGTCTACTTTTCCTGTTATAGCAGAGAGCTTGATGACTAGATGACTTCTGCGAGTATACTTTTTTAAAGATGGTGTAGAAGCACGGTAGGAACAGCCTGGACTTGAAAGCTCGTGGATCTCTGAAAAGAGTACTTTTCAGTTTCTCTCACCTCTCTGTATTCTCTTAAGAGATTAGGACCCATTCATTTTCTTTGTGCTCAGAAAGACACTACAAACCGGGCGTGGTGGCGCACGCCTTTAATCCCAGTACTTAGGAGGCAGAGGCAGGCGGATTTCAGAGTTCGAGGCCGGCCTGGTCTACAAAGTGAGTTCAAGGATAGTCAGGGCTATACAGAGAAACCCTGTCTCAAAAAACCAAATAAATAAATAAATAAATAAATAAATAAATAAATAAATAAATAAATTTATTTAAAAAAAGAAAGAAAGATACTACAAATAGGCTAGTGAGCCACTGAAGGTGGCTGCTGGGTAATTATTTGGTTGTCCATTTTGGAATACTACTTAATTTCCCAGGTTGACTGTTCTGCTAAATTATTATTTCTGAATTAAAGTTTGAACTTAGTTTTTTTTTTAAATTAAGCTTCTTGTATGTAGTTATAAGTAGCTCTTTATTCAAAAATTAAAAACAATCTTTATTTTGCTTAATATGACTAGAAAAGTATCTGTCTTGCATATCTCTCCCTTTAATTCAGTAGTGGTAAATATTGTTAGAAATTAAAGTTCAATATATTTCATTTGTTGAATTGTCAATAATACTTTGACCATGAATAAACCTGGTAAACATGAACTTCACATCTTGAAAATGTGCAGTTGTTCTAAACCTGTAGTCATTTATACTTCAGAAAGGGGAGAAAATATTTCAATGTTATTATAAACTTCTAGGGGAAAACCCTAGGAAATAATGTGTTTTAAGACTTGTTTTTCATTTGTAAATGAGCAACACAGTGCCTGTTGTGAAGGGTTATAATAATGTACTATAATGAAATGTATATAAAAGGCCTATAAAGAAATTCAGGTATTTTTCTCTGCTTTTCTCTGGCTTCAATAGAACAGTGTTAATGTGGTATCCATTGTGAAATTACAAGGAAATCATATTTGTTTTGTCCCTTGGAAACAGTACTGGGTGTGACTGCAGGAAAACAGAAAATGAAAGAGAATTTGGCTGAGGAAGAAAGACACAAGCATTAGATGATAGGATTCTTTAATTTTCAAATAAATGGCTTTATTAGATATTTTCTTTATTTACATTTCAAATGCTATCTCCTGTCCTAGTTTCCTCTCCAAAAATTTATATAAATGGCTTTTGTAATTAAAACTTTTCCCAAAGAGTGTAATGGTTACAGCATCCTGTCTACTTCTTATTCACTACTGCTCTGATTCATAATTGTCTTCACCAGTGATTTATGTGCCATCTGGTAGGAAAAATTGTGATGCAAAGAGGAACCAGTACACACTTGTTTATTCTGCAAAGACCTTGTTCTCATTAGAAGAACAGTAGAGTTACAGTTCTGTTTCACTGCGCTCACGTCAGAAAGAGCAACAAAAAGAAAATGACTTAATTCCTTCTAATTCATTTGTGTTTCCTTTAAAGTAAATTTCTAGGTAACATTGAAATCAAGTAACATTCTAATTTTTGAACCATGATTTTATGAAATGTTTAGAAAGAATTTTGTTTTAAAATCCAGTGCTCATCAGCAGTACTATTAATACTAATGTTTAGTTGGGAAATATCGGTGATCATAAGAATGCACTTTTTCATTAGCTTTACCTTATGACGAGTAGCACCTTAAGGGGTAGATAGTGGTTTATAATCTTTTCCTTTAAGAAACTTAGGATTTGTTAAAAAACAAAATTTTTAAAAAATTATTTATTTATTTTTATTTATTCATTTATTTTTATATGAGTACACAGTAGCTGTCTTCACACACACCAGAAGATAGCATCAGATTCTATTATAGATGGTTGTGAGCCACCAAATGGTTGCTGGAAGTTGAACTCTGGACTTCTGGAAGAGCAGCCAGTGCTAAGGAGAGTGGAGAAGAGTGTGCTAGGAAGTCATAGACCTGTGTCATAAAAAGACAAAGACAGAACACTTGGAGGAGAGAAACATGGAAATACTCTCCTGGCTGAATGTACTTATCAGCAGATTAAAAGGGGTATTCCATAACACTGGATTCTACCAAATTAACTTAGTTCTTGTTATAATTTAAAATTGAGAAAAATCTCATTAGAGTTTTAAGGTGAAATGAGCGTTTCCATCTTTACTGTGTGGAAAGGAGCGTTTCATGCCTGCCATCCTGGATTAAACAGAAGGTCCGCACTACATACTTACTGCCTTGAGTTGCAGAACATGTCATGCTTTAAAATAATAGTAGTTTTTGCTGCTATTGCCTGATAAACTTAAGGACAGTTCATGGGAAGTTAGTAGTGAGACAGACTGGCCATTCTTCTGTGTTTAATGGCAGCAGTCTCATTTGAGTTCCAAATCAACATGCTTGCCCATAGCTTAGGAACCTTGAAAGGGTTGAGATTCAAGCTCTTCCCAACTGTTCCCCAGTGGCTGCTGTTGCTCTTCTACTCTCAAGATTGCAATAGCTCAGGCTTTATAGAAGTTGAAAAGTAAATGGCAGTGATTGGCTGTGTTTAACACATGTGGGGCAGAGTATTTATACTGTCAAATTTGTTGTCTAAAAGTGCCTCCATTTTCAAAAAAGTCAGCTTTACGGATTCGTGGCTTAATAGCTGTGGTTCTTTTCCATAATTACTTTTGTTTCTCCAGTGATCCCTATTAACATTTTTTCAGAAATCAATAGAGACTTTTTTTGAGTAATTCAGTAAGGATCTGTTTTTATACTGCATTAAGCACTCAGTTGACCATCCTTATTTAAATTCCTGTTTTATATTGAGTTCCCTTTATCTTGACTCATTGGGCTGACATTTCTAGCAGTGTTTTCCTGTGAAATTCATCCTGTTACAATGAATGCAAGGGACTTTCCAGAGCCTTTAGCTTTACTGGAATTATGTTATATATGCCAGGTTTAAAATAATGAATTACTTATTAGTCCCATGTGGTTTTATTATCTGAGAATATTTTTAGTTATAAAATTTATTCTAAAAACTAAGGATTTTTGTATTTGAAAGATAAGGTAGAGTTCACATCCTCTCTTAAAGTAGAACTTAAATCTCCAACCTACTAAAATAGAGAATAATAACTCTTTTCCAGATTTCAAATACTGTCTAATACTGTCTAATGTTGGTATATATTTCATTTTCTTTTTTTTGTTTGTTTGTTTGTTTTTTTTTGTTGTTTGTTTGTTTGTTTTTGAGACAGGGTTTCTCTGTGTAGCCCTGGCTGTCCTGGAACTCACTTTGTAGACCAGGCTGGCCTTGAACTCAGAAATCTGCCTGCCTCTGCCTCCCGAGTGCTTGGACTAAAGGCGTGCGCCACCACGCCTGGCTATATTTCATTTTCTAATGTGAAACATGGTCCCTGTAGTGTGTCAAAGAATTGCTCCAAGGCATCAAAAATAAATTGTGGAATTGTGCTGTGACATTTTTTATTTTTGCTTGTAAATTCCATTGCTGTGTGATGTTTACAGTTGATGTTATTTTAATAGTATGCAGAAACTCTTTTCTTTTTTGTTTATTCATTTGAAGATGCTTATATTAATTGTAACAATATTTGTGTTTCCAAGAACTTTTGGTCATGGTTTTTCTTCTGAAATGTGAGGGAGAATATGTTAATATTTGGCAGCTGCCTCAGCATTGTTTTTAGTGCAGCATAAGAACTTAATAAGATTACTAAAGAAGTAAGTTGTCTCTCTAAGATACAGAGCAAGAACTCTATATGCATTAGTCACTTAATCTTAGTTTTACCATATTTATACCAGACATTGCCTAGCAAAAATACTCTACAATTGTACAATTCATACATATACAAATGAGAAGTTAATCTAAGTCTCTTTTCCTAATGTAAATTAGTTTTCTATATTACTACACTGTTTCTTTAAATATAGAAATTGAAAAATGCAATCATTTTAAATGATGCCTCTTGCCTAAAAGTTCATGTTGTTCTTCAAAATATACAATAAGCAGTTTTGACATTAAGTATAGTTCACAGGGAATGAAGTTTTACAGTAGTTTAAGTTTTAGTCATGTGGGTAATAGTAGCAAGGAGTTAAAGCTGTTTGAAAATTTTTAATTTCTTTGAAGCTCACACAATATTCTAGTAGCAGCATTACATCATCATTCACTCAACAGCCTCAGTGAAAGGACTTTTGAATGAGTTAAAGCAGCTTTAATGCTCTCTTTTATGAAGTGGTTTTCAGTTGAATGAAAAGGCACGGCCACTTTCAATTTTAAAGTCTTCATAGATGTAGAGCAGTTTGGAGTTGGAAGAAACAGCTCCTGCCAACATCATTGGTTTCTACTTACACCTTGAGGAAAAGTTGGAGCACCCTCCTAGTTCTGACTCAACTCTGACCCAGTAGAAGCCTTGGAACTGGAGTTAGGCACAGGAGTCGTGACAATAGCAGACAGGCCTTGAGTTCCTGGCCTTTCTGCCATGCCTGCCAATTGACCTTCATCTATTGCTTTTTCTATTGTGGTGCACTTACAGAGTGTTTTTAAAGCCATCTCCTTAGTATCATGAAATTCTGTAACTATTGCACACACTGGTTAGTGTTTCCCATCTTATCTTTTCCTCCTATCTTATTTTGAATTGTTCATTTCTCTGAATTCTTTTTTGTTGAGTATCTACATTCCTCCATTGGCCTCTAAGATATCAAAATGTCCTCTCAATACTATATATATGTCTGAAATTTGAATAAACCATTTGTAATTGACTTACAGAAAGGCCCCGGGTTCAATTCCTAACACACAAATAATAAATGAATGAATGAATAAATAAATAAATAATAAGTAAAGCAAAGAATTAATAACAGTAACTAGTAATTTTTATTGGTAGCTATGAGTAATTCAGAAATCCTTCTCTGTGCTTTTCATTTGATCTTTTCAAGAATTATTTGAGATACAACTGCTATAATTATTATTGTTATATTCACTTTCTGAGATGACAAAGGGAAGAGGATGGTGCCTCGGTAACCTGCTGATGATTGGAGCCAAGATTCAAAGCCCAGGTATCTCACCTGGTGCAATGAGTAGGGTGGAGAAAGAAGAGACTTGGTTAGGAGCCAGTTTCCCAAGAGTAGGTAGGAACTGCCAAAGGCCTGCATGAGGGTGGAGTGTGAGCCCTGCAGTTGGCAGGCTGGGCCTGGAACAGGTCGAGTGACTTTCAGCTGAGCAGCTCTGCTGATCTTTGTCTGTTTGCCTTCTTCTGTTCCTTATCTTCCGTTTAAAACTCTGCTCTGCTCGCTCTGCTCTTTTGTTTGCCTTTCTCTCTTTACCTCTTACTAGAAACATTCATTTAACAAACACTTGCCGGGTTGTCATTGGTGTGGCCCTGCTTTAGTTGCTGTTCAGATACAGAGGAAGGAAAGCACTCTGGCTTTCCAGGAGTGTTCCCTGTGGACCAACAGGGATGATTTCAAGTTTGAGAAAGACCCTCAGTGACAGCAGCTTGTGGGGAGCTGTGTATCATTTGCTTTTATGTTTCGTCACCTCACTGTATTAGAAAATATTTGAGATAGTCCATATGGGCTACTCTGTGGGCTCCCTGGTTTCCCTAAGGTTAGAACTTGGCCTCTCTTTACCTCTGCTGTTGCCTGTACCTGAGACCCCTCCCTCCTCAGTGCTCCAGAATCGTATCCTTAAAAGGAAAGAAAGGATATTATGTAAAACCTTCCTAACACCTGCCCTGGACTTAGTGCCTGTGGAGACAAAGGTCTTCCTTATCATCTCAGTGGCCTTCTTGACATTCCTTACAAGCTTCCTGTGAGCTGAAATAGTCACTGCACTGAGGACTGATCTCTGGTGAAGACCTAAAAGTACTTCTTACCAAGAAGCAGGAAGTCAAAGCGCAGGAGCGACTAAGGCTAATGAGTGTGTTTGATGCTAAATCAGACACTAAGCTGTGTCCAGCACTGAAAAAACAACACTTTTTACCTGCTGGGAAGAACAGTAACTTAAGATCCCCGTTTTAATATCTGGATTGTGTCCCTAGTTCCTTGTTTTCATTGTCAACTGAGGAGACATCCTCGCCTACCCATCATGAGAACAGAGCTTTCGACCCATTTCTACCTACCCGTTGGTTAATGGAGAATACAGTTTCTTTCATCGGGCTCAGCTCTTACCCTGGGCCTGTGTAGCTCACTGGGCTTCACTTGATCCTCAGACAGGGAGGGTGACAGTTTGCAAAGTGTGGAGTAAACCATGCCACAGTAGGGATCCTCTCCAAGTTCTACTTTCTCATCTTCTGTTCTCATGTGGGGGTGCTCTGGGCAGAAGGTATACAAGGACTCTTTTCTTTCCATTTTTAATCTGTTGTTTTCGCAAATGACTGGAGTAGGGGGGATGCATGGGAACTTAAGCAATAAGTATAAATCAGAAACCCTTAGTTAGGGCTAAAAGGGAACTTGAATTTGTTACAGAGTTACATTTGCTAACAGTTTCTTCTAGAGCATAGTCCCACAGAAACACTTGTTACCTCCTTTGGGAGAAGGGATTTGGGCTCATGGCTAGTCTGTTCTTCACATGCTGGCTGAACAGCTCTTGGTTATGGTTAGAAGTTACTGTTCTTGAATGCATGCCTGTTCTTTTGGGAAATGTGACTTTACTATAGTAACCTATTCACTGTATTTTTACTAATTTCCAGTTTTTATTCCGACCTCTTAAATAATTATTTTGTTTACTTAATAGGTTTGGAATGAATCTTTGTAAGCTTACCTTTAGCATAAGTCAGTAAAATAAATAAAATCACAGAAAGTGGAATTATTTATCATTCCTAAAAATACAACATAACCATTACCGTTTGTTAACTAAAAATATAGTTACAGGGGTATGAAGTATATATTTTTAAATTTGTTTTATAGAGAAGAGAGAAACACAGTATTTTCTGGGGCAGTGGACCTGTGCCAGGAAACTTGGTAAGGTTGAGTGGGTTCGGAGACCCTGGAACCTATCCTAGGATGGTAGGCGGCTCCCTGCTTTCTACCAGATTCTTCATCTGGAACATGTGACTGTACTCCCCACAGGGAGTGTGGCTCCGTGCTAATGATGATCTAGATGGGCCCTGAGAGTTTAGCCAATAAGCTTCTCTTCCCAGACATTCCTTCCTGCAAAAGGTATTTAATCTCTGGACCATGCTGAGGAGGTCATTTGCACCCATTTTCCATGATGGACAGTCAGCATCTACAGAGCTGCTCTGTTTAAATCTCCTGCAGAAGGCCCCTCTGCACTCCCAGACAGTTTCAGCTAAACTGAGGAAAGTCACAGATGAGCTAAGCTGGAGTTCCCCACCTCCTCTGTTTCCAACTCCGTGCGACTTCCAGCAACATCTCCAGCAACATCTCGTTGTCCGGGAGTCAGGGAACCCCAGCTTTAGCCTCAGCTTATGCTGTTTCTCACTCAGGCTGACACCCCCACCCACCTCCAGAGTAGTGCATCGGTGCTTCATGCAAGCCCATTGCCCAACAGCGGGTGTAGGCTAAATGCAGTTAAGCATCTCCTGTTTCGTCTGCCAAAGTGGAGTTCCTACACCCCACTGGTGAGGTGGAACTCGGAACTACAATGTTTCACCATGGAGGACTATAAGAGACTACATTTGTATATAGATAGAATGGCTGGCCTCTTAAATAGCCTTGTTCATGTGTGGCAAAGTTACTACTGTTTATTATATATATAAGGGCCTTTGACCATGCTTCTTGATCAAATCCTTTCAATAGTTTTTAGTTACTAGAGTAGTTTTCCTGTGGTCCTGGTATAAATTACCAGAAGCTGAGAGGTTGAAACAACAGAAGTTTATCCTGTTACATGTCAAGAGTCCAAATGGCAAGAACATTTAAAATCTATGATTTTGGTTGCTAAGGTGTCTCAGTGGGCAAAGTGCTTGTTGTGCAAGTATGAGGACCACTGTGGATCCCCAGCACCTATTATAACAAGTCAGGTATGGCAGAGCCTTCCCTTAACTCCAGCATTGGCACAATGGAAACATGTAGGTCTTTGGGGCTTACTGTCCAGCAGATCTGTCCCTAGCAGCATGCTCCAGGTGCATTGAGAGACCCTGGCCTAGAAAGTAAAGGGGAGAGCACTAGAGAAAAATACCTGCCATTGACTTCTGTTCTGCATAGGCACATGCACCCACGCGCGCGTGCGCGCACACACACTCACACACACACACACACACACATACACATGTGCACACTAAAGTAAACAAGTGAATACTAAGATGTTTCCTAAAAGCAGTTTTCAAGAGTACAGTACATTGTAATCACCATGTTATAAAATGTTTTTATTCTTGGTGGTTTCTAAGAACATGGTACACTGTCATTAGCTATAATTACTATCTTACACAGTAGACCTCTTGAACTCCTTCCTCTGAAACTTTGTATCCTCTGTCCAGTTCTTTTGAAAAGACTCCTCATCTTTCCAACCCCTAATAATCACCGGGCACTTTTTTTTCTTTTCTTTTAAAAAATTTTTCAAGCCAGGGTTTCTCTGTGTTCCCCTGGCTGTCCTGGAACTCACTCTGTAGACCAGGCTGGTTTCGAACACAGAAATTCGCCTGTCCCTGCCTCCCAAGTGCTGGGATTAAAGGCGTGTGCCACCACTTTCTACTTCTTGGGAGTTTGGCTTTATTGGATTCTGCCTGTATTGAGAATTAGCAATGCTTGTCTTTATGTACCTAAAACCATTTCTATAGGCTTACAATTTGTTAGCACAAATTATATATTTTCTCCATTTTAAAAGGTACCTTAGTGGTAGAGTATATGCCATACTTGAGATGCTGGGTTCTAGTTCTAGCACCAGAAAAATGACAACAGTAGTAATGGTGGGGATGTCTTTGATGTTCCTGTACCACTTTTTATTGATGCTTTCATCCGTTGATTAACAGTTAGAATAATTAATTTCCTATTGTGACTACTGTAAATAATGATGCAATGAACATGGGGATGCAGATACTGTGTCAACATACTGAGATCATTTCCTTGGGGGATAGATACATACACATATGTACATATATACTCATACATACATATATCTATTCACTAGTAAGAATGTTAGATCAATTAATAGTTTTAAATTTGTTGTAAAACTACTGTTCAGTATTTAAGTAATTTACATTACCATTCACATGTATATCATATCCCTTTCCTCTTTAACTAACCAATACTTTTAATGTAGCATTCCTTGTGGTTGCCTCGATCCAGTTTCTGCCTCTGAGGTCCCTTTGCCTCTTCCTTTTCAATATCTGTGTCTTTTCTATGTTATAAGGACAATTGTTCTTGAATTTAGGGCCTATGCAGTCAACCCAGGGTAATTTTATTCAGAAGTTTTAACTCAGTTACATCTGGAAAGGCTCCTTTTCCAGACAGTTAATACTTGGGACCATTCAGTGTGTATAGTTAGATAGTCATGTCCTCATTTTACAGGGAGAACCTGAGTGAGAAAATCCTGGCACTGGCCAGACATGAGTAGGAGCTGTCCCTCTCCATCCCCTCAGCATGGTGCCATGCTTTCTTATTCTACCCTTGTTTGCAGATGGCTTGTTTCGAAGCCTTACCTGTATGATTTTGAGTTCTTTTACGTAGCTGGACAGTTTTTGTTATTGATTGTATGGATTCTCTTTTGGAAGGTACATGCCTAAAATTTATTGGTGAATACTGTAATGTCAAGACAAGTGTTATATTTTCTCCTAGTTTGCTTCTTTGTTCCTCTGATGTTTACTAAAACTAACTTCAGCTTACAGTTCATCAAGAGAAGCTGAGGTAGCAGCTCAAGGGAGGGTCTTGGGAGGAGGAATTAAAGCATGAAGAAACACTGCTTTCTCAACTACCCTGTACAGTTCAGGTCCACCAGTTTAGGGATGGCCTCATCCACAGTGGGCTGGGCACTTTTATATGATTTATTAATTAAGAAAATGCCTCACAGATATGTCTATAGGTCAGCCCAATGCAAGCAGTTCTTCAGTTGGAGTCCCTTCTTTCCAGGTGACTAGGATGACATGTGACAAATGAAGTTAACTGACATTTGTCATGGTTAACTCTCACAGGAGAAGAGGCATCTCTCTGACAGCAGCAGACTTGTTTTTCTTGTTTAGTGAAACTAATCAGAAGCATCAGACTTCTAATCCCGACTTCATTACTTACTGGCCTCAATGAACAAACTTCCCCAGTTTTTATAATTTGTTTGTTTACTCATAAGTTAGGAATCTCTGGTGTATAGGCATTACTTCTCCCCCCACCTTTCATTGTTTGTAGTGCTGGCGGTTGAACTCAAAGTCTGATACCTGCTAGGCAAGCTATCACCAAGCTATTGTCCTAGGCCATTAGCCTAGTTTAAACTTGATGTTAAGAGTCTATTGCTGAAGACACCTGCATTAGTCATGTTTCTTTAAAGGAACAGCACTTATAGAATGAAAAAGACATATGAAGAAATCCCTCATAAGTGTTCGCAGATCCCTGCCCTGGGTTGACTCTAGATATATACATATACATATGTATATACATATACAGTTTGACAGCTGAGATTATCCACCATGCGATGCACTTGACTGATAGGTAGTACATGGAGAAATTAAGCTGGCACTGGCAAGTTTCTGATTGGATCTAAAGCTCCCTCTGCATGTTAAAACCCATAACTGGCACCATTATTGGGGTCAAGAAACTCTGGCTAGACAGGTCACAGGCCCGAAGGCAGAACCTGCTATTGTTCTACTAAATGGATGTAGTAAGTATTAAACAAAACTCCTAATGCCTTGTCCCTGTACTCAGAAATTAGTGCATTTCTCAGTCCTCATCAATGAAGCGTTGTAGTAGATGGCAGTTAGCACAGAGACTCCCAGCTAGTCAAGATGCAGAGGACAGGAATAAGTACTGAGCCTTAAATGGGACATTTATATTATACCCCTTTCTCCCAAGGCTCAGGAATCAGTGCAGAAAAGGGAGCGGAAGGATTGTAAGAGCCAGGGGCAATGGGTATGTTTAAGGAACTGGAGTTTTCTAGACACAATAGGGTAGAGAACCATGAATTCACAATGACTGTGGCAGCATGCATAAGACCTGTGCAAGCTGCAGCCCGACAGAATCCCAGTATGAAACATGGAGATGCGCAGCGCAGTCTAGCTGAAGAGCTGTTAGCAGTTGATAGCCTCTGGGAGACACAGGGTCAGTTTTGGCCAGGGGTTGCCCCTTAGGTTCCAGTAGACAGCCAAGGCTTGCCCAAGGCTTATGTGGGCAGCGTAAATTTGAACAGGGTAAGTTTTTACCAGCAATGATGATGACAACAGCAACAGACAGCTTGCTGACTAGGGAACTGGGGATTGGTTCTGAGAGGAATTGGAGGGAGGGTGAATATTGTGAAAATATATTGTCTGAAATTTGCAAAGGATTAATGTAAAATTTAAAATGAATCAAATCACAATGAATCTAGTTTTACAGGACAAAAAGCAAAGGTTGAGAATTTGGTGACTACTTTGCTTGAATTAAATATATAACTTAAAACGCTTTAAAGTCTTATTTAATGTGTATGCTATGTCTGCATGTCTGTGCATCATGTGTGTGCATGTGTGCATCATGTGTGTGCCTGTGGAGACTATAATTGGGCATCAGATTCTGTGAGCTGCCACATGAGTGCTGGGAATTGAGCCCAGATCAACTGGAAGAGCAGCTGGTGTTCTTTTTATTTAATATGTGAAGTTGGGCTTATATTTGGGATTGTTCAATAGCAGCAAAAAAAAAAGAAAAAAAATTCTGATAGATACATAGTGAATGGATGAGCCCAAATATGCTTTGTATCTGAGGGATGAGTATTTATTATCAGTTAGCCATGCTTAATGAATATCAAAATGTGCCCCTTTTATCCTTTGTGAGTATCCCTGTGGGGGTAAACTTCTAGAAATGAAACTGGTAGATTAAAAGGTATATCCATAAAAAAGGAAGATAGAGAATTATTATTATTAATTTATTTATTTTTAAAGTAAAGGTATTCTTCAGCAAATAGCCAGATACTCTCCTAGAGAAGTTCCTTACTGCCTATGAGTATGAAGCTTACAATCATTGTCACTACAGAGTACAAATAGGGATCAATTAAATTCACATAGTGTTACAAACTTGATCAAGGGCAAATAAGAACATGACTGATCCTTTGTGCCAATATTTACTTACAGCAGTCAAGAGTGTAGGAGGCTAAGAGGGGTAACCAACAGGAATATGGGCAGGCAGACTGATGTTATGTAGGTAATTAGTTTAGGATTTACATGATGAAATTCAAACAACAAAGAACATGACCAGATGAAGGACATCGAATCACCATCCAAAGGAAACTGCGTAGGAAAAGTGGTGAGTTGAGAAATACCCATTTATCTCTAAACCCTCAAGACTTACAGGGAAGTGGGTGTGCCCTGAAGATTAGATGAATTCCTAACGTTTTTAAAGCCTGTGAGTCACTGTTAGGGAATAAACAGGCACTTTATATTTGATGTTTCTTAGTTCTCCTTTATTATTTCTTTTACCTTTGACTGAGGAAAATGTCATAAAAACAGTTCGTTTTTTTCCCCCATATTGAAAATCAGAAGGCATATGAGCCATTTCTATGGAAACCACCCAAAGCTATCTCAGATCTCCTGTTTTCTACAGTGGCTCTCCAAATGAGTGAGGTGGAGTGGAGTATTGGTCCATCACATTTCTGCCTTTCTGGTAGCAAATAAATCTTCTTACTGTTAGAATCAAACTTCCACTTTCAAAATTATCTTTATAAAAATGTCAGATCACATAGAATTAAAAAGCAAAAGGCTTCCAGTGTCTATGAAGAGTAAGTGAATCAGTGATGGAAAATCAGGAAGTGCTGTATGGCTGATAACTTGCTTATAAGCTGCACCACACACCATGCATGTACCAGGAAAACAGTGTGGCTGTGGCTGCCCTAGACCGTATGGTCACTTCTCAGAATAACCTCGGTGTATTATCTCCAGTGGCATGCTAGCTTAATTGATGCAATTCAAAGTGTCCCTCAAAGACACCACAGGGTGATAAAGCTTCAATGACTTCTATGTCCATAATCATCTATTTTGAAATTCTAAAAACACATTCAATACTAAAAACTGTCATTGTGAAAGGCAGCTGTGTCCAACAGAATACCACATTTACAATTAATGGCGTTCTAATTATTTCTCCCTAAAATTATCCATCATATGCTGGCATACACTGTATAAGCTAGAAAGCCGTTTATGAAAATTGCATGTAACATTTCTTGGAAAACCACTGCCCAGAATGAGACAAGGGTACTTATTAGCATAAAATTAAATATGTGAAGAAATATCTAAAAGAATAGGAAGTCATTAAGAGGAGAGACAGCTTGAATTATAAATTCTGATTTAAGACTTTCCAGGAACAAACTCAGGCACGAGAGCAGTTTAGAAACATTAAAGGACAGGAGAGGGGGCTCCCCTAAGATCAGAACAGGATGGGACAGGCGGCCTCACATCATCTTATGCTAAGGTGGAAATGATCATTTCTGTGTTGGTTTTCAGTAGGTTAAGGAGATGTAAAGGGCTTTGTTGTTTTGTAGTGAAGCTATTTAAGTTTTGCCATTCACTGAGTATGCTTACTGTCTGCTTGTTTTCTGCCAGAGATCTGGCAAGAGCTACATGCAGAAAAGGGAATCACCCGAAGTGTGCTACATGTACTTGTCATAAAGTCTCAACCATAACATTTCCACTTAGGTTGCCATGTCTGTCAAAAGTGAACTGTAACAGTATAGAAATGATCAGTAAGTCAATAGACTTCCCTTAGCCTCTCCCAAACAAGACCTCAAAACTTGACTGAGTTTACAAAGTTTGCAGTAGATGACTAGCATCTATCCCACAGGCGACTCAGAAGTCTTTCTTCTCTCTGTAGCTCCTGTGTTCTGAACTGGTAAGGTACTTGAAAAGACTCACTTCCTACTCAGCTGTCCTACACCTTTCTAGCGTTTACAGCAGTGTTCTGATGATGCTAAGTCTGCATGGATATGAGTGCCCTGGTTATGTACTTAGTCACCTGTCCGTGTATGAGCTGTGTAGAAAGGCACAGTAAAGGTTGAAGTCAGCTCTCAGAGAAAAGTCTTCCCTGCACTGCAGCAGAGCCCAAGTTATTCCCTAGAAGGAAATGCATGGCTGGAAGAAGTTTCTTTGCTGCAGCATTCTTGGAGGCTGATGGCTGTTGTTTTCCCTCTGTGTGTACTCATGGTTATTTAGATGTTAAATAGGCAAAGGGAATTCTGAAGTCAAGTTTTAGATAAGAAGACAAGGAGTTTTGACTCTGCCTAAAGATTTTGAAGATGAAATCTTTGTTCTTAGCTGCTACCTAATTTCCGACACGAGAATTTGCAGTTGGGATGACCTGTGAATATATACACACACTGACTACTTTGGTTGTAAAACAGACATTTTGATGACTGTTTTTTATGTGTTACTGCAGTTAACTGTTTTCAGACTTTGGGAAACTCCACTCCCAGCAACAGCCATATATTGTGTTTGGTGACACGGTTTCTTGACAGTGTAATATATATTCTGAAATAATTTTAAGCTATCTACAGGTCTTCACAATGAATGACTGAGAGATTTGTTCAAAGCAATGTGCTCAACATTCTTGTGGTTGGAAAACTAGGGGGAAATGAATGTATTGTTTAAAAGCCTGTATGATGAAATAGATTATATCTCAGACTTAGCGTCTCTAAAAAATAGACTAAATTCCAACTCTTTTGCTTGCTTTTGTGCTTTGAAGCAGTGCCCTGCTTTGTAGCTAAGAGTGGGTTGAGCTCTTAATCGTCCTTTCTCAGTTACCCTCCCAAATTCTGGGATTATAGGCATTTGCCACCTCACCCAGCAAAATTCTACCTCACAGATACTAACTACTCACATTTAAATGCTCTGAAGAAATAGTGTTGTTTTTAACTTCTGACTATATATAGTATGACTGCAGCATAACATTTTTTTTTTATCAATTGAATACAAATAGTAAAACTATCTTAAATTAGCTGCCTGTTCTAGGTGAAACTATTTTAATATATAATTTTCATATAAACATGTAACAATAATATGAAATTTTTCCTCAAGAAAAAAATATATAAATAAGAGAATGAACCATGAGGAAAGGACTTTTTGTTTTAGATTTTGTTTATAAAATAGTGGTATTTGAATTTGTCTAAAAATGTAGCAGAGAAGTGGTGGCCTTTAATCTCAATACTCAGGAGGCAGAGGCAGGCAGATCTCTGTGAGTCCAAGGCCAACCTGGTCTACAGGATGAGTTCTAGGACAACCAGGGCTACAAAGAGAAACTGTCTCAACAAACAAAATAGAGTAGAAAGATTGGCTAAAACATAGAGCTCTATATAGAATGTCTGTAGAATGAAGGCACACAACAGAGGACCATCAGGCACATGTATGGCATGGTCACAGAATTTGGGAGGACAGGAAATAAGGAGGGTTTTTTGTTTTTTTGTTTTTGTTTTTAAAGATATCCTTGTCTGAGCCAAAGTGACCAGTAATTTCTCTTGGCATTTATTTCTACATTTCTAAGAAATAGCTAATTCCTAAATGGTCAGTTTTATTTCTTGTCTGATACCCTCTTTAGATAGATGAAGATCTCACCTTGTGGGGATACAGCTCAGGGGTAGAGTACTTTGCCTAACCTGTGACAGGCCTTTGGTTCTGTCCCCAGCACCAGATTTCAAAACAAAACAAAACAAAACAAAACAAAACAAAACAAAACAAAACAAAACTGAACTTGAAGATCCATTTCCCTTTTCATCTTCTCAGGCTTTTATTTGAGGATGGTTGGTTATTTAGCAATAATTTCCAAAAAGTCCTTATTAATTCTCATGGCAAATCCTGAGCAGTTTCAGCATATCATTACACAGGCCCACAAAGAGCTGCTGTGTGGCCAAAGGAGTATGTAAGCGTGTCCGTCCTCAGTCTGTGGACGTCCTTAGCCTTCTGTGCTTCATGCTCCATCACAGAGCTGACCATACATAGCCTGTGCTCACTATCACAGAGCTGACCATACATAGCCTGTGCTCACTATCACAGAGATGACCATACATAGCCTGTGCTCACTATCACAGAGCTGACCATCATAGCCTGTGCTCACTATCACAGAGCTGACCATACATAGCCTGTGCTCACTATCACAGAGCTGACCATACATAGCCTGTGCTCACTATCACAGAGATGACCATACATAGCCTGTGCTCACTATCACAGAGATGACCATACATAGCCTGTGCTCACTATCAGCACATTTTATAGTCTGGCTCTACACTAGCTCATGAAAGAGACAGCGTTAGACACATACTTTAATTTTGTATAAAAGCATATTGTTTAAGAGCGTAAACAATTTTAAAGAAGGAATATCATTATAAAATTTGAGCATATTTTGTCATTGGTAAAAGCTTACTCACCATCTTGCTATGCAGTAAAATGCCTTTGTCACATGCCAATAGCAGTTAGAGCTTCTGTAGTGCAAACAACTTGAAATTCAAAATGCTTGAATAGGCTCAGATTTTGGAACATTTCTGATTTCATATTTTGGGATTAGAATTGCTTAAATGGTAGGGTTTTGCAAATATTCTATAAATATAAACACCCTTGAAGTAGCAGCACCTCTGCTTCTAAGCATTTTTGATAAAGGCCCCTGGTCATTGGGAGAGAAAAAAATCCTTCATTCTGATGTGTTCAAGCTTGCCAACTGTTACTTTATTATAAAATTTTGGTCTAGTAGAAGCAAACATTTGTGTGAAAACCTTTCTACTTTTCATCTTACCTTTAGCTACTTGGCTCTGATATGAATTTTTTCCTTTCAGTTAGTGTGGAAATGCCAGAGTTCATGATGAATTTGCTCATGAGTGCTCCACGTGGTGGTTATTATGTTAAGTAGTCCATCCCATAAACATGTGGGAATAGCATACAAAACTCAGCTGTTTTGCTAACCATATAAGCTATGTATATAATATAAAAAAATTATACTTTGTACATAATTTGTGTTGGGGTGGGAGTGCACATGTATGGTACATGCATGTGAGCGTGTGGGTTTGCAAACATGTGCTCATACATATGAAGCCCAGAATAGGACATTGGGGTTTTCTTCTGATGCTGTCCATGTTATTGTGTTGAAATACAGTCTCTCTTCTATCCAAGCTTGTCACTTCAGCTAGGCTTGCTGTCTAGCAGACTCTCGGGATGTCCTTGTCATGGCTCCCTGACACCAGAAATTCTAGGCTGTCATGGAAGTGCCCTGCTTTTTACGTAGGTGTTAGGGATATCAAACATAGGTCTGTGTGGTTGCTGAATGGGTGCTTTTGCCAATTGAGACATCTCCCAGCCCTTTAATTTTTCTCACTTAATTTTTTTGCTGTGCATAATTTAATTCTCTAATAGTAACATTTTTTTTAAATAGAAGAAACTTAGAAATTAATGGGGACTGTTGTTTTAACAATGGAATTGATGTCTTGCTTAGCTCCAAGTACAGTTTACATTTTTATATTCTTGACATTCGGTTGTTTTCTTTCTATGTTGTAAAATGAGACACAATTATCATGCTTGTTTTGAATTTGAAAATAGAGGCACCTATTTGAATAAAATAGATTGTTAGCTTTTATGTTCAGTAGAAAGGGCAACAAAACAGACTTAAAGTTGTTCTCTCTGACACTATGCCCCTCCTTAGAAGAGGGAACAAAACACCCTTGGAAGGAGTTACAGAGACAAAGTTTGGAGCTGAGATGAAAGGATGGACCATGTAGAGACTGCCATATCCAGGGATCCACCCCATAATCAGCATCCAAACGCTGACACTATTGCATACACTAGCAAGTTTTTATCGAAAGGACCCAGATGTAGCTGTCTCTTGTGAGACTATGCCGGGGCCTAGCAAACACAGAAGTGGATGCTCACAGTCAGCTAATGGATGGATCACAGGGCTCCCAATGGAGGAGCTAGAGAAAGTACCCAAGGAGCTAAAGGGATCTGCAACCCTATAGGTGGAACATTAGGAACTAACCAGTACCCCGGAGCTCTTGACTCTAGCTGCATATGTATCAAAAGATGGCCTAGTCGGCCATCACTGGAAAGAGAGGCCCATTGGACTTGCAAACTTTATATGCCCCAGTACAGGGGAACGCCAGGGCCAAAAAGGGGGAGTGGGTGGGTAGGGGAGTGGGGGTGGGTGGGTATGGGGGACTGTTGGTATAGCATTGGAAATGTAAATGAGCTAAATACCTAATAAAAAATGGAAAAAAAAAAGTTGTTCTCTCTGAACTTTGATTTTCCTCACCTTCTGTAAGACTGCTGCTGTCCTGTAAGATCTGCACACAGAGCTGCCAGGAGCTAGTTGGGTTTTCTGCTCTTTCCTTGGATACCACCCAGAGATGCTGTTATTTTATCTGCTTTCTATAGCATGGCTTTAAAAATATCAAGTGTAATCAACCTTGATACAGTTTTGGGTCTTGGTTGCTGCTTTTTAGTTTTGTTCTAGGTAAGATTATGAAATGTCAATTCTCCCTTCTATTGTTTTCTATAAAATGATGTATCATTTTTCTGAGGGATAGTTAAAAAAAAGGAGTTATTATATAAGTGGATGGTGATTGTGGTGTTTACTTCAGAACTTACACAAATAGTTATGATTCATAAGTTGCTTTTTGTCTAGAGCATTTCAGTTGTCACAGTGACATTTTGAGTCAAAATTTCTGTTGTTTTTTATAAATTAAATAAAATAATTCTTACTATATAATTTTGATTTTAATTTAGTAGTGGTGAATTGTGTTAGTTTTGTATAGACCACCTTAATTTTTTTTTCTATTATGAAAACCAAATAAAAATGATAATCCTGATTTTGATGTTTATACTGTGTAAAGGAAGTCTGGATGGCCTGTCAAGCAAGGGCTGGGTTATTTTTTGTTTCCCTCTCCATTGCTGAAGAAATTATTCAGATTTCGAAACTGCCATATCTGTCTTACTTTCTAGCTTTATCAGACACAGACAGTATTGAGAGTACAAATCATTGAGAGTGCTTCTGAAATTGTGATTCTTTGAACCAGATCTGCCACTGCTGTTTATCCATGCTATCTTCATAAATGTCCCTTATAAGTAAGTAGCTGCTTTTAGATATACTCAGGAATATCCTAATACACTGAACTGCTGGTCTCCTTCATAGCTCATACAGCTCCCCAAGAGCAGTGAGTATGAAAACATCTTGTTTTCATAGAGATGCAGAGTATAAGCATATGTCAGTGTTTGCTTTGGGGCAGTTCTCCCTTAAAACAAGACATCAGTGGGATGCTGAAGTGCAGTTTTATGTGACAGAGAGCTGGAAACAAGGCCCTGGGTGAAAGCAGCCAAACTCTCAGATGTTGTGCATGTCAAAACGGGAACAAAGATTATAATGCAAGTTCAGTTTTCTGTAAATATGGATTCCATCATTAATTGAGTTATGTAGCTCACCGCAGCCCTGGGTGTGGTCCATGAACACAGCTGCTGCTTTGATCTCTAATTATTACATTTTATTGCCATGTATGAAGGGGCCTCTAGGTTATTACTAGTTATGCAAATGAAAGAGAAGGGCATGTTGGTGTACCGAGACATAGATGGTTTTGGCTTTTGTTGTTTGTGCCATCATAACTTTTTTGTTCATAAAACTTAAACCAGTTGGAAGTACTTTTGGAGAAAGGTTTAACCTTGTGGCTCTCTTCGTAGGGCTCAGTAGTAGTGCATGTTTTCTCATCAGTCCTGTGGTAGTTTCTTTTTTATTATTTCTTTTATTATTTGAAATGATAATGTAATACATTATTCCTACTGCCCTTTCCTCCCTCTAAACTTTCCTATATACCCTTCCTTCTTGTTCTCTTTCAAGTTCATGACTTCTTTTCCCTTTGATCATTCTCTCTCTCTCTCTCTCTCTCTCTCTCTCTCTCTCTCTCTCTCTGCATGTGTCTGTTTTCTCCCTCTCTCCCTCCCTCCCTCCGTCCCTCCCTCCGTCCCTCCCTCCCTCCCTCCCTCCCTCCCTCCCTCCCTTCCTTCCTTCCTTCCTTCCTTCCTTCCTTCCTTCCTTCCTTCCTTCCCTAGATACATGAATACAGCCTACCTAGTCTGTATAATGTTGCAGGTTGCTTTCAGTGCTGGCCATTTGGTATTGAGTAACCAATTGGTGCCCTCTTCCCTGTGAAGAGTCTCTTGTCTATATGGACTCTATTCCCAATCACTGAACTGCTTTTAAAGCCATCCATAGGTCACATTGTCCTGAAACATTGTCTCTGATAGCAAGTACACAATACTGCATGCTATGGGCTCCTAAGTGATTTTCTTATATCTAGAGTTCATGTGAAACCCAAGAGTATAGAAGAGAGTCAGTGAGTTCACATTGTCGAGAAGAACTGTTTTTTTCTTATATAGCGCTATAGACAGGAGCACAGCCACCACAACTCTGATTGCTTAGAAGACAGGATGTAAGTTTTATCTGAGACTTGGGGATCATTCTTCATGCTTGGATGATTTTTGAACTGAGCTCTGTCATCTTCCATCACTACCATACTTCTTTTGTTGTTATGTCAGCAAGAACTGGTATTTTCTAAAATAGTACTACTGGTATGTGTGTGTGGGGGGGTGGCTTTTACATGATTGTATTGTTAAAGTCTTTTCTCATAAAAGAAAAGGTTCTAGAATAAAGTTGTAGTTGACGCTTGTATTCAGTTCTCAAATAATAAAAGATGATATATACAGCTGACACTATGACAGAGTCTACTTTGTGGCAAATAACTTCAGAGTCGTTTTCTTTTAATTTACCATTGTTAATATTCTGTTCTGATTGAGCAATCAGTAAACGGAGGATATAGGATTAGAATCTAGGCAATTTGCTTTTAAACCAGGTGCTATCCTGGGCAGCTTTTTTCAAACCAACCAGGTACGGATGGATAATTAAAAAAGAATAGTTGGTTATCTTTGAGGACATTGTAAGTGTCTGGTTTATTCAGTAGTCTGTTCTAGTTCTTTCTGCTTATCCTGTCTTAAAAATAAATACGTATAAAAAGTAAAACAAGAGCAGCCCCTGCTTTTAACCTAGGAGCCATCTGTCTTGCCCTAAGAAGAACATTTTTTGCTTGTTTTTTTTTTTTAAATATAGTGAAAATAATAAAAAAACAAAATGGTTTTGAAAAAAGAATGGTTATCTTGAGAGAAGTAGGGAACTTTGGTAAAGTTAAATAAGCATGTTGGTTTTTTATAAATGCTTCATTAGAGCACATTGTGTTTGTCTTGTTCTGTCCTCACCCTTTGAGAGCCCATAAGGAGAGGAAATTAACATGGTAGGCATCTCCTAGTCTCATCCGTAGTGACTTTGTTAAAGAGCATCAGGGTGGAGATGGAGGGTGGAGGGCTTCCTCGAGAAAATCTACTACATAAGTTAGCCATCTTAAAATCGGGTGTGGCCTGTCTACACTTTCAGACAGGAAAGCTCTGTTTGTTTAGTTAAGCACTATGAGTCCCTGCTAAAGGACATTATTGTAGGAACAACGCATGCGATCTTTAGTCTTCGTTTGTATTCTTGGTAGTTAGGTCAGAATTAGATTTAGTAGGGTGAGCTTTGCAGACACATCCTGTAGAGATTCTTTTGTTGTTAAGGGTGCTGTTACATATATTTCTTTTGTGCATTTGAGTAATGCAGAAAATCATATTCTTTAGAAGTTAAAACTACCTTGCTGTACAGGGGTACTATTTCAGAACAACTCAGTGTGTGACTGCTGTTAGCCAGAGTTCCAGTTTCTTAAATGGCTATAAAGCTGTCTCAGATCTCTGCCTTTTCTCAGCTCTTTGCCTTTGTATCTGGATTAATGCTTATCATTCAGTTCATAGGCCCAAGACCAATAGTCCCACACTGTGGTTCATGCATGAAAATGTGTATTTTATTGGTTTTTACTTTCACTGGGTAGATCATGACATTAAATATACATTTGAATATACATTGTGATAAAATTGGAAATAGTTGTTTAATCAGACTACTCAATTATTTCTGAGCCCTGGATTAGTTGCATTGGGACATTTTTGTCACTGGTCTTGATAGATGGTGAAGTTGGAATAACTGTTCATAACCTGTTCATGAAAGGAATTGTTCTCTGAACCAGTATAGACCAGTTTGGGTTTTGAGCTTCTATGGTTATATTGTAAGCAGTGTCTGGTTGAGCACTATTCTAGATTGCTTCCTGGTAACGTAGACTCAAACATAGTTAATTTGGATGATGACCTTGTCATTTATTGAATTTGTGTCCTTTGTGATTAATTAGCAGTTGTCTGTCATTCTCTCTATAATGTGGAAAGGGCGATAGAGTTAAGAAGACATATGTTAAAAAGAAAATGTAATACTTCATTAATATTTAAAAGCTTTGGCATTTTGATTTGTCCTAAATTTTACAACTAAAAATTTTAAATTATGTATGAGCAGATCTATGTTGTTTTACAAACAACCCTGTTTTTAAGCAGAAAGTTTCCTAATAAGTAAAAAACCAAATGAGTTTAATTTTTTTCTGTAATCAAAGAACTATGAATAGATCACAAAAAAGACTAAGTAATTTTCAAAAGTGTTTGTTATTTCAGCTAAGTTTTCGTTTGTTTGGTTTAGATTTTATTATCACTTGGATTAATTTGAAATTCAATAATGAGGTTGTTGGACAAGATTCTACTTCTTAACCAATAAAGGAAAATTAAGAACTGACCTTAAAACTTAAGCAAAGATGGTCTTGCCTACCTGTGCCTACAAACACTGCATTCTGCCATTTCAAGTGCCTTTAATGGGAGTGTCTACCTCTAGATTAAAAACAAAAATTTTAACTCACCCATTATTTTTTAACTGTTAATTCAGTACAAAAAGCTGAGCTCTAACAAATAAAAATTTTTTATGTTGGCATATTCTTTACAAAACCAGCAGACCAAATGTATGCCTAATAAGGTTATGTTGAATACTGGAATGCTTATCCCTTTAAATTATTACTGAAATACCTAAAAATACCTTCTTTATGAACGTTTGTAATGAGTGTGTTTTGCCTGGATAAGAATAGCAAAGAGGATGTGTGTGGAGAAAGCAAGCGGCAGACAGTCCTGACCTTAGTGCTGGGCAGGGTGCACAGGCTCCCAGCGAGCTTGGCCACACTCCAGGTGACCAAGACTCTAGCAAAGCAATGAGCGGACTGGAGCTTTGTTGTTGATCTAACTTGCAGCTTTGGTTAGTGATTTGTTCTGCTTCTCAGAAGAGCCCTTAATGTAGAAGAGTTTGGACAAAGAACTAGTATTGGTATCCTTTTGCGACACCGAGTTTTCCTACAAAAAGCAAGCTAGAATTCAAGTTATGAATTGTGACTGCCTGTGCCACCTCATGACCCTCAGCTAGCAACTGATTTCACCGAGGTTTTTCTGAGCATCTAGTTACCTTTATCCCTTGATTAAGTCTGTAAAAGTCATTATGGATATTTTTATTGATGCTTTCTGTTGTAATATTAACTATCCCCTTCATGTGAGTATTATAGCACTATGACAATAGATGGGAAGCTGGAAAAACTCAAATTGAACTCTTCCTTTGGTACAAGCAGATTGTTTGCTTTGCAAGCTCTTTCTTTTAATGTTGAATATTATTTTCACATTATTTTCATGTGAAGATAAAATTGTTTTCTCTGCTTTGTAAAACTGTAAGGGAGGGTTTTTCTCCACTGTGTTTTTAATAAACTATAAAGGCATTACTGCCTATGGCTATACCAAATAAAGCGTAGACTTGGGTGGTAAGCATGGGAGTCATGATGGCAACCATTTCCATGAAAGAACACAGTGAGTTCTCCCATTTGTTATCTGAGCAGATCTTTAAACTGTTGTTAGTAGTTGAAGTATGTGGGTCTATGTAGAAGACAAGGGTATACAAAATGAACTGAGGTGCAGGATAGCAAGGTTCAAAGTAGGCTGAAATTAAACTTGCCTCTCACCAGACTTCTGGAGTCACTGCCTGCTTGTGTGCATTTCACATGAATGGTGGTTTCAAGTATAGATTCATTTACCAGCCCTGTGAAAGTTTGCAGTAGAGTGGTAAGAGGATTAACGTGCTAGTACCTACCACCTACAGACGAATCATGAAAGTTTATCATTTCCTATACATTTCAGTTACTGGACCTTCTAAAGTGATTTTTATCATTTGCAGAATGATTCTGATCTTAGAAACCCAACAGCCATGGTTATGTAGGACTAGCTCCAAAAATGTTCGTTAAAGTCAAAACTTCAAAGTAAACTACCTGTGGCCACACATCAGTTATCCCAGAACTTAAGAACATGAAGCATGAAGATTGAGCTTTTAAGGCCAACCTGTGAAACCATGTGTAAAACATGTGTGTGCATACACACACACACACACACACACACATACACACACACACACACACATACATACACACACCAAGTCTAAATGGAAGCTGACAGACTGTTCCTTAAAATCTGAGAATAGTCCACACTCTGCTTGTATGAATAAAGTTTTATTGAAATATACTTATTCTTATTGGTCCAGGTTTTCTCTTTCTACAAATAGTTGAATTAGAGTGCATATGACCAACAGAGCCTTCATTTTACCTTTGGAAAATATTATTGTGGAAATGTGAAGTATAATTTTTATCCCTCTGAAGTAGAGAACATTGTGAAAATTTACACATAAATTAAAAATAGCTTTAATATATACATGAATAGTAAAACGTGTGAGAGTAAGAGTTATCAAGTGACATGTAAAAGCTACTGAAGCTAGTTAAATTCATCAGAGAATAGGGTTGAATTTCCCAAGATTGCGTAAACTGAACCTCACATATAGAAAGGAAGAAAGGCTTGGTCCAGAGGTGGTTCTGAGACTGACATATCAGAGGGCGGGAAATGAGAACATTGGTGATAAAGTTATCAGTGGCCCAAATTATTTTGATATATCTAGGCTTTCTTTGTGAAAATCTGAGTGTTACCGTGTGTCAGAGGTCCTTAAGTCACTCTTGAGTTCACAGTAATACTGACCTTAATATTCACATTTAGCCTTTTAAATTGTAGCCTGCTAACCACTAACCCTGGCTTCTTTTATTCTTGGTGAAATAACAAAATCATTAGGCTTGAGAGCTTAGCTGAATTAACTTCCTTCCTCCCTTGCCCTTACCTTCATCCCGTTCATGCATCCATCCATCCATCCACTTATCCACCCATCAGCTCTCTAGCCTGATTTATAACTAGTTGGTTAAAATTGGTCTCAAATCTTTTATCAACTGCTATAGCTTCCTGTCCTTGCTATCTCAAAGCCATACTTATTTCCAGCTATGTGCAGGGACAAGGACAGGACCCTAGATACATGGCCACAGCAGTTGCCATGTCCCTGTTCCCTCTTTCTTTATCAGTGCATATACCTATATGATAAACGTAGTCCATCCACGTTTGTGCTCCTTCTAGGCCAAACAAATTTTTTTAAAGATTTATTTATTTATTTAATGTGTGTACACTGTAGCTGTCTTCAGACACTCCAGAAGAGGGCATCAGATTTTTTGTTATGGATGGTTGTGAGCCGCCATGTGGCTGCTGGGATTTGAACTCAGGACCTTTGGAAGAGCAGTTGGTGCTCTTAACTGCTGAGCCATCTCACCAGCCCCCGCAATGTGTTTTAATAGCTTCTGTAGTCAAGAAAGCTGTGAAGAGGGAGAGAGGCATTTGCACAGCATATATAAGGTGAGCTTTTGACGAACTGAGGGTTTTCATGTTTGATACATAACTATGCTGTGCTTTTATTTATAGGAGATAATCTCAAGTAATTTATAAAAGGCCAAAGAGGCATGACCACAAGTGTTCAATGCTCAGGGTCTGAGGACAGTGAAGTACAGATGACTCTATAAGAGTGGATGCCATTTTCACTCTTGCATGTTTGCTTTCTTCAAGTTTGGACTTGCTTTGTTATTATAAAATGACATCTTTGTAATTAGAGTGATTAATGCTGTGCCTTAGTGTTTATGGGTCCTAAGGTCAGGAGGTCCAAAGATGGCCATGCTGTGGGAAATTTAGAGCTCACGTCATAGAAGATGAACCAGCTCCCTCATCTTTTCTGAGTGGTTTTATGAGTTAAGTTTAGTTAGATGGGGTTAAGAAGACACACAGCAATCAAAAGTAATGTAAATTAATCTTTATCCACATAGTTCTGTGCCGGATTCCTTGTTCTTAAAGGAATTATCATGGAAGTTTATTGGCTACTTTTTTTGTTTGTTTGTTTGTTTTTTGTTTGTTTGTTTTTCGAGACAGGGTTTCTCTGTGTAGCCCTGGCTGTCCTGGAACTCACTCTGTACACCAGGCTGGCCTTGAAGAACTCAAGAAATCCGCCTGCCTCTGCCTCCCGAGAGCTGGGACTAAAGGCGTGCGCCACCACGCCTGGCTTATTGGCTACTTTTTGAAGATAAAAGCAGTATTGGAAAATGCTCTAGGTAAAAATATGACTTAAATATCTGCCATTGGGTGTTGAGAGTTGCAGTTTTGTAAGATTCTTTTGAGTCTAATCCATGACTGAGCTATTGCTAGTTTATGATCATTCCTTTATATTCTTTATTCTCACTAGAACACCACAGTTCTAGATTTTATTTTTTTTTAGTTCTAGGTTTTTAATAGGTCTCTTATAACTGCAAACTCCTTTCAACTGTTCATCTGGAAGCTCTGGAACTGGTTATACTGAGTCAGGGATTTCTGTTTCAGATACTGCTTTTACTAAAAAAAACCTAATAAATACAGCTTTCAAAAGCTTGTTGTAGCCACAGGGACAGCTTTGTTCTTTGCATTGCGTATACCAGGGATAGACTCAGCTAAGGCAGTGGTATCTCACTATCCAGGCTCACTCTTGTCAGGGCTTCCCACTGAGGAGAGAGAACAATACGCCAATTGTTGGGCCATGGCACTGTGCCATTGTCAGGGCCTCAGCAGACTGGAAGACTGAGCAGACTCACCCTGCACAGGAGGAACTCATGGGCCCTGCTGTCCAAAGGGAGAGGCAGTAGTTTATGATTTGTTTTTTAATCCTTATACTGCAGTTTCTAAATAGTCATTTGTTTAAATGCCTTAAATTTACTCTTTTCCAGGTAATCTGTGACAGTGCTAAAAGGGGAAATGCTTACTGTTTGTCAAACTTAAAATTATTTTTCATATTTCTATGTTAGGGCTTTCTCCACAGACAATACTGAATGCATATATTCATCGATATATTTGATAAAGGAAATAGAATTTCCTTCTTTTGGCGTAATTAAATTATGCTTCATACAAGGCACCCTGGGTATCTTATTAAACATAAAGTTTAAGAGAGTACTAGTGAGACAAGATAATTTGTGTAACCAAATTTTTTTAGATTATTCACTATAAAGTTTTATGGTTGCATATTATATTTCTTTCCCTTAATTTTATCTGCTACTCCTGGGAAACTTAAGTAAACATTTCAGACATTGCAAAGATCTATTCATTCTTTAGATATTTATTTTAAATGATGATTCCCAAGTCTTACCCTCAGCTCTACTCTTGAGAGTTATTCCTAAATAACAGTCTGCCTTTCATATATGTGTGCATGGCAATCTATAGAACTTCCTTTAGGGATTTTAAGGCTTGTGAGTGAGATGATGTATAACTTGGACCTTCAAGTTTTTCCACATATCTTTCATAATAGAAGGCTTTACTTAAATTTCTACAAGGTAGTCCACTATGAAATAAACTTTGAGAAAGTTTTTCTTATTATAAAAAACACATATTCATTGTATATAGTAGGTACTGGAAAGAGAAAAAAAAAGTATCATTTAAATAGAACCTTTCCTAAAATATTGCTAACAGTATTGGTGTTTTTTAGGTACATCACTAACATTAAAGGAAGCATTTTATCATACAGTGTCAAAATGAAAAATTGTTTTGAGAAGGATTTTAGGGGTAAAAAAGGGAAACTTTATTGACCTAACCTACAAATTTACTTGGAAGGCAAAGTAAAGCATATTAACAGAACCATTTTAACAGATTATTCCAAATTTTTGCTGAAAATTTGAACGTCAATAAATACTCAGATGTCACATGATGCTAAGGATATAAGAACTATTAGAATATATTGGCATATAAGAAAACTTTTCTCGGAATATAATAATTCTGTGGTTCATTTTGTGCTTAGTGTTTAAAACAAGGGAGCTGACGTTTATTGCACTTTGTGGTATATCAGCTGTTTCATTTGGCTTGTAATTATACGCCCATCTATTTTTCCACACAGTAAGATGTTTGTGTAATGGACCCACCCTGGGATCTTTGAGTACATGTTGCCAGCCTTCCTAACATGCTTATCTTCTTGTGAAGCCTTGTCACAAGGCAAATAGGCTGTGTTCTGATTTTTTTTCTGTAAGTTCAATTTTTTTCAAACACTACATTTATAGAACATACTTTAATAAAGTGTTTAGATTCATTGTTAACATAATAAGTTGTGGGACAACAAAATTAGTGAAAATATAGTTCTGTGCCTTTGTGTTGCTAACACTACTTAGATTAGAGGGAACTCTGTAAAAATGAAGGGATTTGCTTTCATATATGTAGGGTATCTATATTCATCTTGAGTGTGGCAGCCTGGTAACTGTTCATAGATATTTGCTTGCTCACTGTGATGCTAAGGATTGGACCCAGGCCCTTGCTCATGGTGGGCGAGCTGAACTACACCCCAGTCACATAGCATGACCTTTGTTTACATTGCTAGACATGCTCCATGAATCTTAATGCATCCGGATGAAAAAGGATATTGGCTTCTCCATTTTGGCAACCTTTCAGTAATGTCTTGGGTGGTTTTAATGAGTAGATCCTTTGTGATTAAAGTGGACCATGAAATTCCAAGGAAGATTCCATTGCTCTGGACTTGAACTTGTTCTTTGTTGAAATAACCCTGCAAGCTAAAGAGAAGTTGTTTGGGAGAACACATGGAAAGTTATGCAACAGTACAGGGTATAACCTGTACTATAGTAGCTGAGTGTTAGTATCCACTGTGGCCTTTCTTTAGGCTAGTCAACTATTCTGTTGGTGCTTGTAGTGAGATTAGTTGTTACTGGAAAATTTAGCTGCAGCTAAAATGTTAATTAGGATTCATTGCTAGGATATGTTTATTCAGAGACCTACTGTCCTAGGTTATTTGTGATCTGCTTTCTATATAAAACAACTTCATGTTTTATATAATAAAATTATTATAAATTACTATTTACCTACCATTCTTACATTCTTCAAATTCCACTCTGATGAGGCATTAGCTAGCTTTTGGCATACTAAAAAATAGCACACAGTGAGGAAATAGAGAAGGAGTAGGAGGGGAGGAAAGGGAGGTCAGTTTGATCAAACACTCTACATGGATACTGTTCTCAACCAGTCCTTTAAACGCATAAAAGAACACCTGAAAATCAAGGAACTACTGTAGACCAATACCAAATAACAATTCTCAACTGTTAGTAGAGACACATACCATACTATAAAGTATGGAGCATGGAGCGCAGCTCTAATCCTAAGCAATTTACTTGATCTTTGTAGCTCCTGTTTTGAAAGGTAAAGATAATCATAGCTTTATTTTGTAAGAGATAGTTGCTCTAAACCAATTATTGTTACTGTATAGAGCACCATACCAAAAAAGGCACACAGACAAAAATAAGAACAGGTTAAAAGTAACAATCCACTTGAATACAAGTAGTCGTCACATGCCTGGAGTTTTGTCAGACTTTCCCTTGTACATTCATTACTAGTAATGTATTACCTGATGGTGTTGCACTGACATATGGATGTAAACAGGACACGGGGTTGCTTTTAGTCAAAGTGTTAACCTGGTGAATTAATTGAACTTAGACTTTCGTATGATATAGTAGTTACTTTTCTCAGAGCTCTGACACACCACATTAGCAAAAACAAGTTTAGGAAGGAAGAGTGTATTGTGGCTCACAGTTTGAAGATAGGGGACCAGGAATCACAGGTGATGATTTCCTGCACTTGGCTTATTTTCTGTTTTTGTTGGGTCTAGGACTTCTGCCCATGGGATGATGCTTCCCATAGTCACAAGGTCTCTTCCCACCATCATTTATCCTAAGCTAGGTTATCTCTCACAGACGTGCTCAGAGGCATGTCTCCTAGGGGATGCTACTGTAAAGTTCACAGGTGATAGGCATCAACTTGTATGGTCTTTGCAAATATAAATAAATTACTTTATTAAGGGTTTTAGTTCCGTCTAAATATAATTGTTAACTTCCTGAGAGAGACCACCATCTGTAGATGTTCTTGTGAATGTTAGGAGAAAAACCCAGCTACTACTGGAAATTAAGATTCAGGATCGGGAAGTTGTGCTAATTTACCTTTAATGTGGGATTGCCTTAACTTAAGAGTTAAAAGCATAGGTACAATAGCAAACAGAACTTGTATTTTTTTTCTCTTCATCTGAGCTTGTCGAACTAGAAAGAGTGGTAAACCTTTCAGTGTATACGGATATTGGATTTTGTAACGCTGACTTCTAATTACATGAGCTAATTAGATCAATCCAAGCATTCCAGAGGTAGGATCTCTGAGTTAGAGGTCAGCCTGATCTACAGAGTGGGCTCCAGGATAGCCAGGGTTACACAGAGAAACACTGTTTCAAAAAAGAGCCAAAAAATTGTGAATAATGAGAACTGATTTATAAAGGTATTAATTCTGGTTATTTAATATCTTAAATTACGTAAATAGTAAAATTCTGTGGATGACATTTGTAAATTGCAAGAGGGTCAGGATTTCGTTTCTTCTTTCCCCTCCAGAGCTTCAGCTGCAGCCAAGAGTGAGCCGGTTTCCGTCCAGAAGGTACGTTTTGTTCAGCATCCCAGATTCAGTACACCTGGAGCCATTGCTCTTGCTGTTCTTGTCCCAGGTCATAACAATGTTTAGTTTACAGTCTCAATACAGTTTTACTTGTTCTTTCCCATAAGAAACAAAGAGGGAAGTAGAAACCAGAACTTACAAAGTTACACTATTAGTCAGGGTTCTGCAAAGGGATAGGACTTACAGAATAGATGTATATGTGTATGTAAATGTGTATGTTCCAAAGGAGGTTTGTTAGAATAGCTTACAGGCTATAGCTCAGCTAGTCCAACAATAGGTAGCTACCGAACAGTGGATCCAAGAATCCAGTAGTTGTTCAGTCCATGTCCTTAATATACACTAGAATCTGGAAGAAAGACGCTCTAATGCCAGAAAAGGAATGGACTTTCTAGCAAGGCCAAAGCAAAACAGGCAAAGAGAAAGTTTCCTTCTTCCATGTCCTTTATATCATCAGAAGGTGTGGCCCAGATTAAAGGCATCTCTCCACCTCAAAAGATCTGGATTAAAAGCACTTCTGCTTCTGTTTTAGTTAACTCTAGATGCAGTCAAGTTGACAACCAAGAGTACCCATCACTGTTACTATTTTAATTTTTATGAGACATTATTTCCAAGCTCCTACACTGTCGATGATGCATGTCTAAATTCCTTTTGTATTTATCTTTAATGTTTTTATATTTACCCACCTATTTTCTAAAAACCATTATAGCTACCTAAAATGAATATCAGCCTGTTCCATTTTGTTCTTAGATTAGGTTATTGGCAAATGCCCTCCTTTTCATCCTATATCCTCATATTATCGCAAGCCAGTTTTTCAGTGATTGATTCATACTCTTTGAAGTTTTTTTTTCCTCATTTTTTGGCAGAGCATTCAGCTGTTCACTGGATTGACTTTTTTCAGGCCTAACTTGTTATCGCCTATTTTCTTGTAATTAAGCACTGGACTTACCAGTATATATTTTCTTAAAGATCTGATCTGATTTTCTTTTGGAATGGTAGAGTGAAAGTGGTTTTTTTTTTGTTTTGTGTTGTAGAAATATAATCTTAATTTAAAGGAGCAAGCTTTGAATATGAGTCCTGATAGTTTTACTAATTCTGGTGATTTTCAGAGGAACTGGTCTTTCCTATTAGTCTTTGGCTCCTGGCAATGAGGAAATATATAAGATCATGTTTTTTTCTAATGAGGCTTAAATATTTTATTTTGGAAAAGAGGAAAGAATTTTATTTTATCTCTGAACAGTATCTTACCACACCCAGGGAGGAAACAGAGTGGGTCCTAGGGACAGCACAAGTTGATTGTTCTTTGCTTGTCTGTTTTACTCAATAGCTTCTGACACATGCTCTTGAGCTAGGTGAGTTTCCTTAATTGAAGAGTTTAAAACTTAGTACATTTCATGACTCAAGTAATTACACTGTGGAGAGAAACAAAATATGTTGGAAAGATGGAATTATAATTGAGGCTTTGGGTATTTTAAAAATAAAATCTTTCAGTTAGTAGTAGTTTGTTTATATGGAGTAAAATTATTCATTTAAAATATATTTCAGTTGACATTTAACGAAGGCCTGTAGGATATTTTTGTTGTTTTTTTTTTTCTGCTCTGTTTTTAAGTATTTTGGAATGTTAATTTTTATAAATGAAAATGTGTTTCTTGTATGCAGTAGTGTTATGCATGATGAGATCAGTTAGAATGCATGCTATGCTATATCAACTCATTGTTTTTCTTGAAGACATATTTGAGCTGCTAACATAGTGTTTGTCCTTTTAAAATCGGCTATATGTTTATGCACTTAATATATATTTGCATGTGTTTGGTGTGTTTTTGTGTATTTTTATTTTTATTTCACATAGGGTGAACCTAAGGAAGTAGTTAAGCCTGTGCCCATTACATCTCCTGCTGTATCCAAAGTCACTTCCACTACCAACATGGCCTACAATAAAGCACCACGGCCCTTTGGTTCTGTGTCTTCACCAAAAGTCACATCCATCCCATCACCATCGTCTGCGTTCACCCCAGCCCATGCCGCCACTTCATCACATGCTTCCCCCACACCTGTGGCCGCTGCCACTCCCCTCCACCTCTCTGCATCCGGACTGCATGTTAGTGCCAATCTTAGTGCTGACCAGTGTTCATCTCCACCGAACACTGGTAAACCTGCAGTTAATGTCCCACGGCAGCCCACAGTCACCAGCGTGTGTTCCGAGTCTGCTCAGGAGCTAGCAGAGGGACAGAGAAGAGGATCCCAGGGTGACATTAAGCAGCAAAATGGGTAGGTGGTCCAGGGTGATTTCTGTCCTTTTCAAAACTCTTCTTTCAGGTAATTTTTAGGAAACAATGTCCTTTCTCTTCAGCCGTTCTTTGAAGGAAGACGAAGTTCTATTTGCTGCACTAACAGTGGCTTTCATTTATTTACAAAGTACTGTACAAAGCAGTTACAAGTTAATCAGAACTTGATTATGCATTTTGGTATGTTCTGAGCATGTAACATACTCTACAACTCTGCCCTCCATGGTCCTACAGTGTTGAGCAGTTGGCACTTATAATGCAAGGCAAATCTTCTAATTTTGTTTCTCAAAATTTCCTTTTGTTTTTTTTTATCACCAAAGGTTTAAGCAGTATGATTGTAATTGTTCTTAGCATGCCTACACCTCCTTAAGGAGAGAGGAAATGGGTTTGTATTGATCTTTCCCTCCAGGAAGTAGTCTAGAAAGCTGAAAACAAATCACTTCTGACTCAAGTATCTGTATGAGGCAGCTTAGAGCATTTAGGGATTACATTTTAAAAACTGTTTTGAGCATATTAAACTATTCAAAGCCCCAAGTTTTATTGTTGCATATATGCTTTCGTAGCCATTATTTCTAGGTAGCTAATTTATTTCTTTTAGGTGAAGTTATTTGCAGGCAAAATGATCTATGCACAATTTTGTTTGGATTTGTTGCGACAAAATGTACTTTTAAAGGGAAATACTATGCACTTGTGATGGGCTTTGCCAATGCAAGTCTCCAGGATATTTATAATTAAAATAATTGTGTGTAGACCCATTCTGGGAGCTCTAACCCCTCTGGAATGTTAACTCTCTTAATGAAGAGGATGTGCTTTCTGTAATGTTGTTGCCATGACAGCTCCTGGGCTTTCAAAGAGGAGGTGGCAAGGCTCCAGGCTGCTGTACAGGGAGCAAGAAGAGCCACTGGTCGGTTATGTGTGGCTCTGTGGTTGTAGTTGTTTGTTTGTTTGTTTTTTAAGTATTGATATAGACAATGAAGTTAATTAGTGCCCTTTGAAGAATGTTATGTCTCCTTTATCCAAGGAAGAGAATATGTTTGTATGTTTGGCTGTATTTTTGTTGTATGTCTCTTTTTTGACAATAGATACTAGAATAATAAAACTAGGTAATCAGATGTTGCCTCTTGAATGCTTGTCCACGGCAAATGGAAGTATTTATTAAATTCTAGTTTGAGTAGACAGAAAGTTGACTGAAGTTGACATGTCTTAACTAAAACCTTTGCATACTTCTGGAAATGTTATACCCAGTATTTTTGAGGTAAAGGAAAAGTGAAGTTTTAGGGAGTACTGAGCTTACACTGGGCTTCAGCTGGGCTTGCTGGGCATTTCCTTAGTCATTGAGGTCAAGATGATTGAGAGCTTCTTTCAGGCAGATCTGGCTGTGCTCTAGTCCCAGGACCGTGGTGGCAGCTTCTTAATGAGTCTGCAAGCATTCACACAGCACATGCCTGCTGGTCAGCACAGTATAAAGCTGAGGATAAAGGGGATTATTACATGTTTTGCATCATTAACAAGCAAGCTACTGCTTTGCGTTGACAAACTGAAAGTGTTTAAAAATAGCTTGATTTCAAATGCTGTCCAGATGTTAGGACAGTAAGAACACAGTTTGGTGCCTGACTAATTCTAAGGTGGACATGAAGTGGGGATTTTTGTTACTGCATTTCGATTGGAGAAGTAAACAGCCATATACTTGACTAGTCGGTCATGGGTTTTCCTGAAGAGTTAGTGTTTTGTGGCATTGATGAGCACTTTCTCCATGTCACATGTGTTGTCCTGTTTCTGTCGGGTGTTTTACTGGTAGGTATCCCAGATTTTTATGACATCAGTAAAACAAACCTCTTGTAAACTTCAGAGCTATTAGTCTTTATTAATTACTTTTAAAATAGCACACACCAATGACCAAATGTTTAAAGGCTTAAGAGGAGACAGTTAGTAAATGGCTGAGTTGTCTTTTCCTCAAAGCATCTAGACTGCTGGTTTTTAAGTGATTTGAAATGACTGGCTAATTTGCCAGTTCTCTGAGTATCCCACCCACATTTGTGTTGAATCAACAAACTAAAGACAAAAGCAAGGGCTTATTGCATCATTATTAAGATAGAAACTAGCTATTCCCTGTATAGTAAGAAGTCTGGCTAGCATAGTGATAGTTCTGAGAGTAACTGTTAGCAGCTACATAACTGTTCTTATAACTAACAATGATCAAGGCATTTTAAAAGAAATTTAAATCTTCCTTCTGTGGATAAATTATTGCTCTTGGCATGCTGCTCCTCTCTGCTACACTTTTACTCCATGAAGAATAGAACAGGGTTTACATTCCTGACTAGAAACAAACTGCCTTACACGAAATAGATTAACTGATTTGCGTTTCACTGTCCACATGTCCTGCATTATAATGTGCCACTGCTCTCAGGAGGTAAGTCCTTTTGTGTATCCTCCATTAATTTCAGTCTTCTTTGGCTGCAACATTAACAGTTTGTATGTGGTGTTTTGAAGAATCAGCCTCAAAAGATGCAAACATTAATGGTGTATTCAAATAATGGTTTAAAATGCTTTTCTCTTTACAGAAAACACACGTGACAAAGTTAGTATCTACATTACTGGAAAGCAGATATGGTGATTTATATATGAATAAACAGCATGAATCCTCAGTTTTTGCAAAAATTAACTTAATTTTGCAAAAGATTTGTAATTTAGAAAAGCAGTGTTGTCAGTAAATTTGGTTTGCATTGCTGTTTTAGTGAATTGCCTTATAGTAGTTGTTGCGTTGCTAAAGCTTTGTAAGCTGTGTAAGATGGGTTAGGCTTGCTGTGCAGTGGCTAAACATCGAAATGCTTGGGGAAATTAATTTTGATCAGTCAGTCAACAGTGTCACAAGACAAAGATAAACTAAAAATTTTACCAGTAGTAAATAATATACTAAAGCTGAAGTATTTCCAAATTGATATCAAAAGCCAGTTATTTCTTATATAAAATAAAAACCTTTCTGATTTTTTGGAATATTAAGTCAGAAAATGTTACTGTCAGGTTTAGATATCTCTGTGTAGTGTGTTTGTTTATATGTCAGTTTTGGAGGGTTGATATGTTTTAAAATTACTCAAAAGACATAGTTAACAATTTGCTAAATTTTAGTCAGTAGGTATAGACATTGAAAAACCTGGCATTTTTGTTTTTCTTATTCATACTGACAGGAAACTGACTAGTGATGACTATCTTAAAAACTAGATTAAAATTGAGTTGTTATAACAACAGCTTAGCATTTTTGTATTAATTGTGCTGTGATTATTCTGAATATATAGAGACATTTCTTTTATTAATACACCACAGTAAAGTCTCTTTGGAAACAGGATATGTCTATCGTAAGACATATTAAAGAGAGTTAGCTGTTGAATTGTTAGAACACCTCCTTTCTAATTGCCTATAATCTACTTATTAACCTCAGCACATTAGTAAGATCCTCAGATATGGTGAATTATTGTCAATTTAAAATTAACTGATTATACATAAAAACTGGCTAGTTAATAGGCTGTAGTGTAGCACATAATTTGTTTGGAAAAAAAAAAGAAACATGGCACTTGAAATAAAAAGAATGGAAACATTTATATTAAATAGATAGGCTCAGAGCTCAGAATTCAGATCCATTAAGTTGTGGGCTATTACTCTGTATTTTACAGTGTTTCTAAATACTTGATAACAATCCAATTTTAGCTGAGTAACCAGGAATATATTTTCTTGTCACATGTCTTCTATGGGGCATAGAAGATTTGATTTGATTGATCCTGAGCCAACTTTGGCTGTGTGCCCTCCCCCCCCCCCCCCCCATGTCACCTGTTGTTACTAAGATGTCTTTCTGTCATTTTGATTTGGTGTCTACTTCTGGAGACCGCAGACTCAAGTTGTGATTCTACCTGCGAGTTAATATGCTTAGGCTACACTTCGAAAGCACTCTTCTTGAGTACTTGTGGAATATTTGCTCCTACCAAAAAGTTTTTGTACTGCTTTCAAATACTTTACACATAAGCACTTGTAAAAAGTCTGAAGGGCAGGCAGATTTTACTGTTGAAGAAAATGAGCCTTTTGTAGACGTACTCTTCCCATAACATTAGAAATGGACCTTTTAGCTAATACATGTTATCTGACTTTCCCATGGTCATTGCTACATATGAAGCATGTCTGTTTGAGCACATTTTATAAAATATATAAAAGTATTTGTTGACTATTCCAATTGATCTCTTTAGGTTTAAATCAGTCAACTACCTGCTCATGGCCTTCAACACAGAACATTGCCTCCATAACTTCCTGCTAACACAAAACATTTCCTCTAACTCTTAACTGTTGGAGTAAACAATTATGTGTAGGAGATGATGTTGCAAAGCGATATTCCTGCAGTGTGGTGTTGAGAATGCTTTACTACAGCAGTTCTCAACCTGTGGATTGCAACTTTTTTGGGGTGGGCTGGGGTCAAATGACCATTTCCCCAGGGTTGTCTAAGACCATAGAAAAATACAAATATCTATATTATGAGTCATAACAGAGGATAAATTATAGTTATGAAGTAGCTATGAAAATAGTTTTATGGTTGGGGTCACCACAACAGGAGGAACTGTGTTAATAGGGTCACAGCATTAGCAAGGTTGAGAACTACTACTAACCCTGTGAGAAAAGAAGAGCGAGTACAGCGGATCACCTTATTGCTGTGTTCAGTCTCATTTAGTGGGATGGAGCCCTCTAATCTGTTTATGCCGAATCAACATGTAGAAATACATAGCTCTGCCCAGTTTTAACATTAAAGCTGCTAGGTAGTTTGTTTATAATGCATTTCTACTCTGACTAAATGTTATTGCAGAGTTGAAGAACCAGCATGTTCGTTGGCATAGCAACATAGGATTTACACTTGGTTCTCTATCTCTAATGGAACACAGATCCATTTGTATTTCATAATTTTGCCCATGTTAGGCCATGTGAATAAACTGTATTTTAACATTTTCCCTTTTCAGGTATTAACCAAGTTCATTTACCACATCAAATCAGATATTTCTTTTTGAGCAGTTAATTCTATCCCCTGTAATACAGACCTATGTAATTCCCACACATTACTTCTGATCTTCCTGGTGGTAGTCATGTGTACAAGAGAGAAGTGTTAACATTGATAAAGAGCCCACTATTCCTAGTCTGCTGCCCTTTTTACATCTTCATCAATGGCTATGTGAGAAAATTTAGGGTAACATTCTCTTATGAAATCTGGATGATTTATGGAAAGAGATTTTAGTTGCTATTATTTATTTCTATAATGTGACACTGAACAGTTTCTTTTCTGATTTTAAAATCCATTCTTTAGCTGATTTCTAAATGATACTTCAGATTGTACTTTATTATGTGTGTTTATAGGAAAACAAGAGTGAGTTCATACCAATCAAAATAATTTTTCTAAAAACCTAGGCATTAAAAACATTACATGGTTCTTCCTTGGTATTTAGGAATTAGGATTTGAACTAACATTAATTCATAAAGTTGTTGTCAGTGTTTTGTGGGGAAAAACACATCTGTTAAACTGTTGTCCTTTTAGTAGCAGTGAAAGAGTTTTGGCTAACATGATGCCTACTTGTCTGTGTTTCCATAATTATTTTGAAGCATGGTGTTTGTGTGCTATCTCTTAAATTGTTTTGGATTCTGCTGTTTCATTTTTTTTATCTTTCTTTCTCTCCTTTGTTTGTTTTTGTTTGTTTGTTTCCTATCTCCTCGTCTGTGCTTTCCGTCACCCTGGGAGTGTCTTCCCTGTCACATCTTTATTGTGTGTACTCTCTCTCCTCCAGTAACCCTGGCACTGTGTAAGTACCTACCTGATGGTTTGTCTTGTAATTTTCACCATTTTCTCTCTAACTTTCAACTTACCGTCCCACTAAATATTCTTAGGATCATTGCATTGCAAGAATTTTCAAATGTGTTGAGGAGTATTTGGCGGGGGCAGCTTTTCACACTAGAAGCCTTTATGTGAATCCATGGTAACGTTTGGGATGCCCTCATCCCCGCAGTAGAAAACGTTAGTAAAGCTCACTGAAGGGAGCGGAGCAGCAGCACTCCAAGCAGCACGCCATAGAGTTTAGGCGTCCCTTTTTTAGTGTTGTTTTAAGAAATAACTAGGGATGACCTTCCTAATTTTGAAGGTCTATATTCTGAAATAAATTACTTGCTCTGTAAAGTTCAATTTTTCTTCTATTTTCAAATATTTAAAGTATCTTAATTTTAAAATTCTTTTAAATGTAAAATCATTAATATTTTTATCATAATTATCCTATTAAAATTTCATAATGAGGAAGTACTAGGTAAATGTTTAGAAATGCTTTATTATTTAGACCGAGACTTTGACGCTGCAGTGGTAATTGCCATGTGATATATGATATGTGATTTAGTTTCTGTAAACATGTCATGGTGACTTCATGGTATTATGTTGTTATTCTTTGTATCTTACCTTGAAGCCATTGTATCATGTCTTTATAGATGGAACTCATACAGAGGCTATAGCAAGTCATATTTACAAGATTCTATATTCCATCCCCATCAGTGCGTAGGCTGATGGCAAACACCTATAATTCACTACATATAATTCTAGTACTGGAGAAATGGGAGCAAGTGGGTCAGGGTTAGAGGATCAGCCTGAGTCACCTGTCAAGTATTGAGATCAGCCTGGGCAACCTGAGAACCTAGCTAATAAAAGAACTTAAACTTATTCACCACTCCCTTAATTTTTATGCTATATTAATAAAAACATAAATGTTCTTGGCAAACTCAGTATTTAAATGTCACACTTTTCTTGTCTTTGGCATATAGAATCAGACTTAATTCTCACAGTAACACTTTATGTAGTATGGTTTTCTTTGTTAATGTAAAAAACTGCTGCCCAATGAGATGGACTTGTCTAGAATTGCAGTTCCGAAGAGTGACAGTGGCAGTGTTTCCACCTTGGTTCCTTAGAGAAATTGTACATCTTCACTGTGCTGACCTGAACCACAGCTCTGTTTAGGACGGAGGATGCTGTAAATGCAACTGAGAAAGTTGTAGAAGTAACATTTATGTCCCTTTTCAAAATTATAGTTGAAATTACGAGTTTATCCATATAAACCATTCTTGGTTCTGGAGCCTAGTAAATATACAATAATCTAATTTGTGAAAGCCAATCCATTATAGCATTCTAAAAGAAATATTCATTTATAATGGCTAAATCATAGTTCATATTGTTTTATATGACCCAGTGTGAATATCACAAGTAATTTCAAATTGTTGGATTTTTATTGCTGTAGGCTTTCCATTTTCCGTTTTCCTTATTCTTTTTCTTTCCTTTTCTTCATGTTGGGACTCTTTCTTCTGCTGCCTCCTTCTGTCACTTAAAAGGAAAATTCCACCTAAACGGTAATCTTTGTTTTCAGTATAACCCTTTAGCACAGTTTACTCTAACCTATACATGTATTTACTACTATGTTTATTTAGAAGGGTATTTTAATTAAGTATATTACACAAACAAATTATGTATATAAAAATATTCAGAATAAAATATATAATTGATAGTTTACCAAAGAATATGTTTTATCATCAATGCAACTTAAATTGTAATTACTGTTTTTCCTTTTTTTTTTTTTTTTTTTAGCCCACCAAGAAAACACATTGTGGAGCGCAACACGGAGTTTTATCACATACCCACTCACAGTGATGCCAGCAAGAAACGGCTGATTGAGGACACTGAGGACTGGCGCCCCCGGACTGGAACGACTCAGTCTCGTTCTTTCCGGATCCTTGCCCAGATCACTGGGACTGAGCATCGTGAGTGAGCTTCTAGAGATTGTTGGAGGGGAACGCTTAGGCTCTCAAAGTAGTATTTAGACTTATCAGCAGTTACAGAGAACAGTCCTGGCAAAGGTTGCTTTTAAATTATGTTGTACAAAAGAAGATTCCAGTCCAGGGAATCGCACTGAAAGGAGGGGAATACTAGCCTTGGTATATAGCCATTGTAATAATGATATGGATTTGTTTTAGTTGTCTATGAGGGTATAACATTTGGCATTCATACAGATAATTATGTAAGGGATTTTGAAGTTAAAAATTTTAAATGTTAATTTTGGATCTTATTTATGTCGCAGTGACAGAATCTGAAAATGACAATACGAAGAAGGCAAAGTAAGTTCTCTCTTTATGAATTGAATGCTTTCTTTTCGTGAATGGTCTCGGTTTGTTGTCTTCAAACTTTCAAGTGTAATATTGCAGTTTTGTTGTTTTTGTAAATAGAAACTAAGGATTTAACCCATAGTCCCTTTAGTGTGACCTAAATGTGTAGCAACAGATTTGCAAGTTAGTTGAGATTGTCTGGATTTTACGTCTAAAGCATTTTCTCTGTAATAATGAACTAATGAGTTGGCAAAGGGTATTTTACTAACAGTTCAGATCTCAGTGAATGGGTTTCTGTGTTGTCTTGGATTCCCTTTATTTGGTGCATAAAAGAATATTTCCAGGAGGACTCTGCAGACTAATTTCTGTATTTCCAAAAGCTCTCTACTTCCAAACTTCTGCTATTTTTAACAAAAGAGCTGTCTGAAATGAAGCTTTTACAAAGCATGTTTTCTGCATGTTGGAATGAGTACAGAACCTTTTCCTTCCACCTTCTTATGACTCTTCTATCACTGTTCTTTTTATTTCCACAGGGAAAAGATACCCCTTCACGTCTTTAGTCCCAAATACACAAAATTACGTGACTGGCACCATGAAGTTTCAGCACGTGCTCTTAATGTACAGTGACTCTGAGCCCTGCTCCCCCACCTAAGCAGCTAGCACATACCTTTCATTCACGTTTTCTTTCTTCCATCTATAGCAAAATCTGTTTTACATTTGACTCGTGAAAACTAGAACAATTGGTGTGCTTTCCTAACAATTTCCGGTTGTGAACACGAGAAGACTGAACACGTTGTATCCTAATTGGTAGCTCACAAATGCAAAGCCAAAGGATGGAAAGGAAATGACCTGACCCCTTCAATGTATTTACATCTATTCTCACTGCTTCAGTCATGGTCGTGGTACAGGAAGTCTTTTTGTAAGGTTGATTGGTTGAAGCAGAGGTGGATGAACAAATAATGTCCCTGTCTAATTAGGGAAGTGAGCCCCTTATGTTATCACAGTTCTTAAGTTTACTTTCAGGTTCATCATTAAGGAATGTTCAAAGTTGATTGTAAATTCTCCCATAGAGCAAACATGAGGAGGCAGATTCAGCAGAGAGTAATAGAGCTCATTGTAGACGTAGGTGTCTTGAAAAGCTGGCACTGTTTAGGTGGCTACAAAACAAAACAAAACAAAACAAAACAAAACAAAACAAAACAAAACGAGATATTTTACCCTTGCTTGCAGTGGGGGAAACAGTATTCTTTTACTTTAGTTAATTTTAAAGATCCTGTTATCTACTAAAGGAAAAATATATATAAGGCAGTGGGTGTTTTCATGGGATACATAACTTTTAGGTGTCAATACTAAGACACATAGCTTTGCTGCATCTTTATGTTGGAGGAAAATGGCATAAAATAAGTTTTAATTTAATGTTTCTGATGTTGGAGAAATATACTTGGAGTTATAAACTACTGTGTGTTGTTGCTCCTGTTCTTACAAAGATATATTTGACCAGTACAGAGAAATGCAATATATCTGATTATAAATGCCTTCTGCCTTGTAATTAATATAGTATATTATATATTAGATCTAACCTCAGTAATAAATGCATTTTGAAGCTTGGAAAGAGTTGTAATAAAGTTGTCTGTACCGTTGCTCTATACTTGTTTTCTTTCTTTGAGGATAGTGACCTGCTATCCAGGATTTGTTAATATGTTATCCAGTAAAATAAGTAACTACCTTGTCTTTTATTTGGGAACATATACTTCATGAAATTTCCAAACTGTGAATGTAAAACATGACAAAGACCTACTTTCCCCTTTTGTCCACCAGAGTTGCTAATTGTTTAAAGCAGCTTCTTATGTGAACAATATATGATCTGTCATCCTGTGACAGGCCAAGAGTCTTTCTTTCTCTAAGAGTAATTACTGAGGTTCTTATCTACATTCAGATACCAGTTTTTGCTTTTCCCTGTGTTCCTGGTTTTTATGTCACCATAAACTGGAGCTATTGTAGATAATGAAGCAACTAATATTGATTTCAATTAATGACTTGATAATATGCATATTTGGCTGTCAGATGCATTTAAAAATGGTGGTAGGATTTAGGTGTGTTCTCCATGGTGTTAGGGGTGTCTTTATTGAAGCATTTTCTCAGATCTATGAAGGCTTGCCTACTTGTGTTTCTATGATCTTGATGTTATTCCCAGTTTTTACTGCATCTCTGTCCTCTGAAAGAAACTCGTTCTTTGGCCAGTCTCTTTGTGCCTAATAATTCTTTGCTGATTTGGAAAAACAAAAAATAGTCTCTGAAAGACGATTGAATTAGAGTCACTTAAAAATGATATATCAAAGTAAAGATGGTTTTTCTCTCAGCAAAACCCAGTTTTCTTGAGAAAATATAGAGGTCAAAGAACTATTAAAATTTTAGATAAATATTTTCCCTAATACAAAGAACATGTGTAGAACATTTTTCTTTTTTTTTTTTTTTAATTTGAAGTAGATGGTGTTCAAAAACAAGTGCCTTGCCTAATTCCAGTAGTGTTCAGTATATATCATTAGAAGGGCAGATGACCAAAATAATCTGCATAGAAGTATGAATGGTGCCCAGCAGCATCAAGAAGATGCTCCATTTTATCTCGCCAGAACTTGAGTTCCTGAGCCCAGTGACTCTTCTGGGACAGTGTATATTCCTAGTTTAAAAATCTAGCCAGACATTCTAAAAGTTTATAAAAAGTATTTTGTAAGGGTAGTTACCTGATTTATGACTTGTCGTTGTCTCTCTTATACAGATTTTATCACGGGCTTCTTTTTAATATGAACTAGGAAGTTACTCTCAAATAATTTGCAACAAATTTTTCATATAGTGTTTTACTAGTCAGAGTATGGCATGTGACTTTTGTGTCTGTGCCCCCAAGTATATTACTTTTGCAAACAGAGACATACTTACTTTGTTATCGTTATGCCCTTTAGGAAAGGGTGTAAGAGTGTGTGTGTGTGTGTGTGTGTGTGTGTGTGTGTGTGTGTGTGTGTGTATACTAGCTTGTATGAATAATGCCATTAAATTAGGATACAGAATAACAATCCTTTTTAAAAATATACAATGGGTTGAGTTTCTCCAGACAAGTAATATTATACTTGTTTAGTTTTTGATATGATTTATGACCATTCCCCTATTGACTCATTCATTCTGTCCTCATTCTTTCAGTTGAGTAATTATTTGAATATCAGGCACCAATCTCTGCTGTGGATACCATAGTAAATAATGGATAAATAAATACACAGGATGGTTCAAGGTCATTTTATTACCAGATCATAGAGTAGGCTAATATGAAACAAACTTGGCTGAGGCAGATTGCTGTAGATTATGTGGCTCTCTGTGGGCTCAGCCTAGTGCTGACACTTTGGAGAGAGTAAGTAGGCTGTGTGATCCCAGACAGTCCCCAAGGCAAAGGAGACAGGTGACAAACCAGGTGGCCGGTCTGTGGATTAGGGAGTACAGTTCAGGAAAACCTACAGAAGAAACAGGTATAAAAACATAATTCTTAGGTATGTAAGCAAAAATGCTCATTCTAAATTTAACTATTTTATTAAAATTCAAGGTAAAGAACGAAGGCATGTTAGAGTGTTGACAGCTTTTTATATAAATACATACCTAGTAGTGTGTCCAACTCTGACAGTCAATGTAATATTTTTCTATTGCTATTCAGTGAAGATTTAGAGAAGGAAAAGGCTTAAGTGCACGGTCCTTGTCATGTGCGTGGAACAAAATATGCTATGGAACACATATAACATACAACAACAAAGTTTGAATGTCTAAAACTTGGCCAATAATCCAGGACCCATAATTAATTGGTGGGGTCAATGATTCTGTCTTCTCCCAAAAAAGCTGGCTTGATTTATCCTTTTTGTTCCTCTCATGCAATTTCATGATGTGATTAAGTATTTCCTTGATGATTCCTTGAAAAACGTCCGTCCCAGCTTTTATTGCTGTTAGAAATAGTGAGAAACAGAGCCATCAATGCTGGGTTTACACTCAGGTTTGTTGCCGACTGAGTTTCCACTTCAGTGAAGGACCTGATAGCTGTTTCTGGATGCATGTTGGCCAGGAAGCCTTACTCTGTGATTCACCAGTGAGCTGATTATTTTGGTATGGAGATGAGGAGGTAAAAAAGCCTGATCATTTCAGCACACTTAGAGACAGTTTCTAACGTCTCCTGCATCACTAGGACTGCCATGACAGGTCAGCTGAGGCTGCTCCAATCCTGAATGGCGGTTCACCTCTGTTCAGCCCTGCTACCTGACTGCTCTCTTTTATAGCTCTTGACTCATAGCACTTCCTAGTAGGCACCCTCCATGCTAAACTCTGAAACCTGGTCAGCAGACTTGGTTACACAGCTTCTGCAGTGTGGTCCTCTTCCTAATCTTCTCATCATTTTTGTCTGCAGTTTCCCATCCTTACTCCTTGATCTTCAGCACAGACCACAGCCACAAGATTAAAGGAAGTCTTTGAAGTAAAAGATTAGTTACAGTGCATGGAAGTTAAAAGGAAGATTCATTTACTTTTCTTTGCCTTGAATCAAAAGTATTTCTTTGTTCATCACATTATAGGCCACCTAGACTTAATGAATGGGTAAAGGTATTTAGAAGTAAATGATCAAGCTATGTCAATGAAGCAATGAAGGAAGACGAAAATAACTGTGTATGTGTAGAACATACCTAAAGTACTACATGTTAAATGTAAATTTAAATATTGAGCATTTTAGAATTCTATGTATTTGTCTTTTGATGAGCCATTTAATAAATTTTATCTGGTGCATCTGTTCTCTGTACATTGTTACCTTTACCTCCTATCTCTTAGGATGCTGCTGTCCCCTGTCTCTTAGTGATGTGTTAGGTAATATGCAGGCACACAGGGTTAGGAGGTGCTTCTCAGAGAGGTCATTGGATAGCTTCTTCCTTTTTTTTCCTCCTGCCCCAGTTCACCCTCTGACTGTTCCGAATCCCATACCTCCTTCCTGCCCTTCTGTCTCCACAAGGTTGTCCCCACCCCAGCCCCTACCCAACCAGACTCTAAATTCCCTGGGGCCTCCAGTATCTTGAGGGTTAAGGTACATCTTCTCTGATTGAACCCAGACCAGGCAATCCTCTGCTGTATATGTGTTGGGGGCCTCATATCAGCTGGTGTATGCTGCCTGGTCGAGTGTTTGAGAGCTCTTGGGGGTCCAGGTCAGTTGAGACTGCTGGTCCTCCTACAGGGTTGACTTCCTCCTCAGCTTCTTCCAGCCTTTCCCTAATTCAACCACAGGGGTCAGCAGCTTCAGTCAGTTGGTTGGGTACAAATATCTGCATCTGCTTCTTTCTTTCAGCTGCTTCTTGGGTCTTCTGGAATGTGGTCATGTTACGTCCCTTTCTGTGAGTGCTCCGTAGCCTCAGTAATAGTGTCAGGTCTTGGGGTCTCCCCTTGAGCTGGATCCCATTTTGGGTTTGTGGCTGGACCTTCTTTTCTTCAGGTTCCTCTCCATTTTCATCCCTGCAGTTCTTTCAGACAGGAACAAATATGGGCCAGAGTATTGACTGTGGGATGGCAACCCCCTCCCTCACTTGATGTCCTGTCTTCCTGCTGGAGGTGGGCTTTATAAGTTCCCTCTCCCTACTGTCGGGCATTTCATTTAAGGTCTCTCACTTTGAGTTCTGAGAGTCTCTCATTTCCCAGGTCTCTGGTGCATTCTGGAGGGTACCCCCAAACTCCTACCTCCCGAAGTTGCCTGTTTCCATTATTTTTTTTTTTTGCTGACCCTCAGGGCTTCAGTCCTCTTTCCTCACCCAATACCAGATCAGGTTCTTCTCTACCCCTCACTACACCCCCCCACGCCCACTTTCCTTCCCAAGTCCCTCCCTCCCTCCCCACTTGTGATTGCTTTCTTCTTTCTCCCAAGTGGGACAGAGGCGTCCTCACATGGGCCCTTCAGCTTGTTGACTTTTTTGAGTTCTGTGGACTGTGTCTTGAGTATTAAGTACTTTTCTTTCTTCCTTTCTTCCTTTCTTCCTTTCTTCCTTTCTTCCTTTCTTCCTTTCTTCCTTTCTTTCCTTTCTTCCTTTCTTCCCTCCCTCCCTCCCTCCCTCCCTCCCTCCCTCCCTCCCTCTTTTCTTTCTTTCTTTCTTTCTTTCTTTCTTTCTTTCTTTCTTTCTTTCTTTCTTTCTCTCTCTCTCTCTCTCTCTCTCTCTCTCTCTCTCTCTCTCTCTCTCTCTCTATTTATTTATTTTGGCTAATATCCACTTATTAGTGAATACATACTATGCTTGTCCTTTTGGGTCTGAGTTACCTCACTCAGGATGATATTTTCTAGTTCCATCCATTTGCCTACAAAAGTCAGGGTGTCCTCATTCTTAATAGCTGAGTAGTACTCCATTGTGTAAATGAACTACATTTTCTGTATCCATTCTTCTGTTGTGGGACATCTGGGTTGTTTCTAGCTTCTGGCTATCACAAATAAGGCCACTATGAACATAGTCAAACATGTGCCCCTGTGGCATGGTGGGGCATCTTGGGTATATTCCCAAGAGTGGTATTGCTGGGTCTTCTGGTAAATCTATTTTGTTTTTGAAAGGAAAATTGCAGTACTTCCGACCACGCATTTGCCTGTAGTTGATACTTTTCTACTAAATTTATCTGTTCATAAAACAGGTATGAAAGTGTTTTGTTTGTTTGCGTCATTAAAGCAGCCTTTGCTTTTTAGTGTGTGTTTGTGTGTGTGTGTGTGTGTGTGTGTGTGTGTGTGTGCGTGCGTTTATGTGATGCTTTTGTAGGCATTCTGGTGTCTAATGGGTCGAGAAAACAATTAAGCTTTGAAACAAATACATGAGACACTTAGAGCTCTGATTGGGAAAAGAAACAAATCATTTGCCATTCATGTTAGAGAATCTACTTTATATCATGGACTTTAAAAGGCAACAGCAGGGCCAAGATGTACTTAGAGTCCTTGTTTTGTATGTGTTAAGTCCTGGGTTTGGTCTCTAGAGCTACAAATACAATAAATAAACTAAGAACCATCGTGTTAGTAACACAGTATAAATAGAAAGGATGGTGATGATGGTGATGATGGTGATGGTGGTGATGATGGTGATGGTGGTGGTGAATGAGTATGTACCAGGATAGAAAATTATGGCAAGCCATTGAAACTTTGAAAAAATTACTTCCTTAAAACATTTATATGTAAAATATATAATTTTGTCAAACACGATAACACTTATTTAAAATTAAGGGGTGCTCTTCATGATATCCTTTTTTCTACTAAAAGGAGTATTAATAGTATGCAGTTTATATGTAAATAAATATAATCTAGCATTTTACTTGAGCAAGAGAAATTGCTTAAACTTGTTAGGATCAAGCATAGTTCGTCAGTCTTTTACCCTTTGTCCACAACAGAGGATGGAGTTTTAGTATTTTGTGATGAAGAATTATAACATGGTGCTGAGACGGTGGCTCAGCAGGTGAGAGCACTTGCTCTGTAAGTGTGAGGACCTGAGCTTGGTCTCCAGCACTCAAAGACAAGAGAAATTCAGGCATGACTGTCCATGCCTGTAACTTCAGCACTGGCGCAAGGAAAGATGGATCCTGGGAGCTCCGTGGACAGCTGGGCTAACAAGATGGTGAACTTCTGATTCAGTGAGAGATGCTTCTCATGGCAGTGAGGAGAGTGGTATGTGGGAGACAGTCTGCATCCTCCTCTGGCCTCCACATGAGTGTGCATAGGTGCACACACCCATACATTTACATGATGCAATCAATGCACACAAATCATATACACACATGTACACATCACACGTAAGAACACAGAGAATTATAACACAAGATGTGGTTTTCCAGTTTTCAAATAATTAAAGAATTAAAATGGTTAGTGTTTGTGAAAAGTTTCAAACTGGAATCTCCAGTTTTACCTTTTGAAGGTAAAATACTCATGGAGTGAAGAATACACGTGATGCCAATGATTCCTGCCTTATAAGCGTGGGGTTTTCCACTGGAAGAATGCATCTAAGTTACTTCTGAATAGAGACCTGTCATATTTACATATTCATCAACAATTTAGAAACAAACTGCAGGAGATTTCCCTAATATATTCTTTTGCATGTTATTTTTTTTAAATTTTTCATAGGCAAATAAATATGAGCCCATAAAAGTTAGAAAAAACTTTCTGGCCGATTTCATGTCTTTTTTTATTGTTCTACTTCAGAAACATATTTATCAAGACACACACACACAGGGCCTGGGCAGATGGTTCTATCAATAAAGTCCTTGCCCTTGCAAGCATGAGGACCTGAGTTTAACCCCAAATACATGTAACAAGCCCGTCCTGTGTGCTAGTGCGTTGGAGACAAGAGTCCCAGGGCTTGTTGCTCTGCTAGGCTTGCCCAGTGGGTGAGCTGTGGGCTCAGCGAGAGCTCAGCCTAAGATTAAGGTGGAAGGTGACAGAACAAGACACCACTGCTGACTTCTGGACTCCACTAGCTCGTGCATGTACCCATATGTGCATATCCTGCACATACACAACGGTGCACGCTAGTTAAGCATGTTTGTTACCCTGAACTGCTATTTCATAAGCTCTGCAGAGGAAGTGAGAATTGTTCCCCATCCGATATTTGTTATGAGATCAGTTGACACTCACACTTAAATCTAAAGGATAGAACACCAGAACCCCCTACATCAGTCTAAATTTATAAAATAATTCTGAAAATAGCTAGAATCCCCTAGCATTCCTATGTAGTCCATATGACAATCTGGAAAAGAGTCACAGTTCAAATACGAGTACATGAGCAAGTCATTTGTGTCTAATGCATACAGAGTATTTGTACGTGACCTCCCTTAAAGCTCTGTTGGTACATTAGTCTATGGTCTATCAACAGTGTGTTTGTGACTAATGCAGCTGTCGCCATCTACTGAGCATAAGTAATTATTACACTTGAGTTGTTCTGGCAGTTCATAGTTACTCTGTATTTTTATGTATATATACGTTGTTCTCTGTATACTTTAAAAACTGCTTTATGACTTTGTCGAATTATTTGTGGCTTATTACATTTTATAAAGTTCTTTATTAGAAGAATCAGCATTTTAATATGTAGACTCGATTTATTTATAGAGTCCACACATAATATATGCCTAGAACTTGGGCACACTTGTCAGATTGGTAAATGTTATGATGCTGCTCGAGTTAACTTCTTCCACACCTCCCTTCACAGAATAAACACAATGTTGTTATTGTCTGTTCAAAAATGCAGTATCAAACAAGATTCCTGCAGGCTAATTTTTTTCTACCATAAAACAAATTACAACTTGTAATACTTAGTAGCATTGATAATAGGCAGTTTCACCATGATGAAGATTTTGTTTGACCTCTTTTTAGTCTAGTTAATTTCACATATTTCAACTACATTGATATTTCAGAAAACTGTTATTCTGCTTTTATGTTTATATAAAGATGTTTTTCTTATTTAATCTTATAAAAGAAATAAAGTTAATACATTTGCATGATTAAAAGTAAAGGATGGGAAGGATATTATAACAACTTAATTTCTATTTTCTTAAACAACTTGATAAATTACAAGTATCTCAAAGCCTGTCTCACCTTGTCCCAGCATTCCCTTCCGTATCTCCATTTCAGTATCTATTGGAAGGTGTTTGTTGAGCTCCCCCCGTGTCTGCCTTAATGCTAGGCGCTCATCTCACCGGTCCCATGTGTGTAATTAATTGTTCTGTTGGTGGCTGACCTTACTGCTTTGGACAGAACACACTAAATAAAGGTGGATAATTCTGGGGACATTTTGAGGTAACTGTTTTTTCATGTACTTGATTTTTTATTACGGTAGTGTCTAGCAATTCATAAGAAGGAAACTGAGAGTGAAATTTTGGAAGATTTTACAACTTCAGAGCCTTGTATGCATTGGTTAGAGAGTAGGCAATTTGAAACTTTATTATGGAAAAGGAACATGTTTAGACAGAGTAAAAATCAGGGTATCAAGCCGCATGAAAGGAGGCAAATGTTAGTAGCTCTTATAAAGGAAATTGTAAGCATAGCACATGATGTTAAGAAAGTGAACCTTGATCTAGATTGCTTTCTGTTGCTGTGGTAAACACCCTGACCAAGGGCAACTTGGGAGGAAAGGGTTGATTTGGCTTATGCTTTCCAGGGCTCAGTGCATCCCCGAGGGAATTCTAGGCAGGAAGTCAAGGAAGAAGTTGAAGCAGAAACCAAAGAGGAACTGTGCCCAGATGCACCTGCCCGGGGCTGATACGGCCTGCAGTTGGCTGGGCTGTCCTCCGCGAATCTCAGTAAAGATAGTTCATCACAGGCATTGCCACAGGCCGCTTCTTTAACTGAGGCTCTGTCTTGGCTGTGTCAAGTTTCTGATACAGACTAAGAAGAACACACGTCTATCTAAATAAATAAAACTACCAAGCAGCATTAATTTGGGGCGTTAAAAAGGCGGAAGAAAGGAGCAGTGTTTTCAGTGGTTATTGTGAGATTTTTTTGTTATTGTTGAAATATATAATGAAGCAAAACTAACTGGACTTGAGAAGCACACACTGAAAGGGTTTTGATTTACTTGCCTCTGGAAGGAATTGATGCTCACATATAAACGGATTCTAAACTCTTTGAATCAGTTTTATTTTTGTCTCTAGTCATATTTTACTCAGTGATTGCTAAGGAGCATTGTCTACATTTTTTAAGCTGAAGAATGGGAAAGAAACAAGAATAAGAAGAGGAAAATATTCTTTTTCCTTTTTTTTTTTAAAGGAAAGGTTTACTTTTAAATAAACTAGTTTAAATTTGAGCGCACTTGGCATGAAAATCTAGATGACATTCTGAGAGTGGGAGGTGGGAGAGGAAAGAGCACGTGATGTGTATATGTATGCGTTCACATATGTGTGTGAATTTGGTCACTTTCGTGCCATGGTGTGCGTGCATAGATCAGGTGACAACCTTTGGTACTGCTCTTTTCTTTACATCTTGTTTGAGACAATTTCTTTTGCTTATTTTTTTTTACTACAAATGGTAGGCTAGCTGTCTTGTGGGTTTCTAGGAGTTCCCCTGTCTTTGTCTCCCATCTCCCTAAAGAGAGTAGAGATTATCACTCTTGGCATGTTAGCTTTTGCAGTCTTGGGATTCTAATACTTACTCAAACTTCTGTGGCGAGCACTTTTACCCTTTAAGCCGTTTATTTAGCCTCTAGCTGGCATTCCTAAGCACATGACTAATAAGATGAGATAAGACAAGTGAGCAGAATTGAAAAGACCCAGAATGAGTTCTCAAGAGTTAGGTCACATTTAACCATAGCATGGATTTCAAATGGTTGATGGGAATAGTAATTTCAACAAATCATCAAAGAAAAGGTCTTAAGACCTCTGTACAGAATTAATGAGTGACATGTATTTATTGTAATTTAAGCAAATCATATGCTTAAAGGATCAACCATTGACTTGGGTGGAGACCTCCGCAACCCTGCCCCCTAATTTAGCATGTATTGTGAAGATATGCATCTATTACCAGTCCATCCTTCAAACATATATTGGGAATTTATGAAATTGGACCAATTCTAGAGAATAAGAAATAGGAAGTTTAATGTATCTATGCGCAGCTGAAACCAACATATTTGACTCTTCTGTAACACCTGATACAGAGGAAGATTCTTCCTTTGTGTTTTAAGAGCAAGATGCTTGAAAGTAAACCTTATGAAATGCAGTCATACCCAAAAGACAGTGTTTCATAGACCTTCTCATCCATCACCCCCCACCCCCACTCTGATTTCTTGTAGCTCCTAAATCTGTTGGCACACAAGTGCAGCACTACTAAATATCACCTGGTATATTACCTTTCAGCTCTTGACATTGGTTTCTAAGAGCTTCATAAATAACAATCCTGAAAAACAAACAAACAAGCAGCCAAGAAGTTACTGTGCATTGATATACTTTTGGCTGGGAGATTGTTAAGTTATGCATTGGACATTTTGTTTTTCTTGCAGACCTCATAGATTAGCAATGGCCCCAGCTCACACTTAGTTTATTTGACCCTCCATATCTGTGGGTCCTCATCCATAAATCCACCCAACTATGGATCTAAACTTTTTTCCATCTAGATTCTATAGACTTTCATTCCTAGCCATTCTCTACACAATATCACACCTATTTCTATAGCATTTACTTTGTGTTGGGCATTATAAGTAGTAATCTAGAACAAATATCAATGTCGTGCACCTGTAGTTGTAGTTACATAAGGTGGTGAGAGAGGAGAATGGATAGTTCAGGGTGAGCTTGGATGGCAGAAGAAGACCTTCACATGGAATAGAAAAAGTCCAGCAAAAGCTCTATGAAGTCCTTACTTTGTGCCACTCACTTTCCAGCGGCTAGATCATAGGAGAACAAGAATGCTGGGGAAGCGTAGAAGAACATACAGTGTGACAAAAAAAATGCAAAGGGGGTTTTACTTTACTGTGTGGCTTATATATGGCAGCATGATATGCCATATGAAAGAGAAGGCTGAGGTCAGTAGACACTAGTTAGGGATTCCCATTTATTTAAATTCCTGAGCATAAACCACTTAAGGCAATTCATCGATCTCTTACTTTCCTCACTAAGGTTCATGGTTAACAGTCTTCTGACTGTCTCAGGGTCTCATCTCTGGGTTACCTGTCTCAGTGCCTCCTCTTTGCTTCATTCTACAGTTGTTATCAGTTACCTCACTGACAGTATTTTGAATCACCAAATACCCGGGTTGCCACAGACCCTTTTTGGTCCCTGTCTGCTTAGAATGGGTCTCTAGTTGCAGGTGAACAAGGAGTCGGCGAATGAATGACAAACAGAAGCGACACAAGAGATTGTGTAGAATCTGAATGTATTGTCACAAAGTGTACACCAGTCTTATATAACACAGAAAGCAAAGGGGTAGGAGGTCAAGGCTGGAAATGTACATTGAAGTTACCTGACACAAAACAAAGGAATGACTTTTGAAGGACTTACAGGAACCAGGTAATATTTACAGTAAAGATAAAACAGCTCTGCCTAAGGTCAGCTAATGACAGGTAAGGATTTCACACCCTCATCACAATTTGTGCTACTCCTTTGAGCCTTGTGAAAGCTAGCACCAGGGGGTTCTGCTCTAGCAGACCTTCTCATGAAAATTGCAATACCACAAACCTCCTATTTCCTAGGCTGATAAATTCTTGTATGAGTGTAACTTGGCTGTTCTTTTAAGTATCTATGGAGAATCTCCATTTGTCAGAAGAATTCACCAACTTGTAATATACAATGTAGCCTGCTATACCAGGCTGTAGTGAAGATTCCTCTCAGTGGGATTCCCTAACTCTTACATGGTAAACCCACCTATTAGCTAGGCCATTGTGTATTCCCTTGTTTGGGTAAGACTGGCTACTGTCCTAAGTAATCACTCTGCAGACTAGCCCTGAGCTGTTCTAGCTCCTTCTTTATAATGCCTAATTAGTTTCACATCTCTACTAGAAGTAAATTTGAATGTTACTGAATAGATAACATTCTTACTGAATTCCTACTGAATTCCAAGCTCATAGGCTTCAAGCATTTTCTAGGACGTTGCAACACTGGCGAAAGCTTAGCTATGTCAGAATTCAATCTTTAAAGGCACTTATAATAAAATAATATTAAAAGAGAGCACGTGGATCCATATACCAGACTAACTCGGGGATAGGGTATGAGTAGACAGGTTATGAGAATGCCAAGGTTCCAGGAGGTTGAGTTTCCTTGAAACTCTTTGCCTCGTGAGTGCTTCCAGGCCTCTTGGCCTGCCAAGCAGATTCACTAGAGTGTGCGTAGCACTGGGTTATTAAATTCTTTGACTCATATCACTTCTGGGATATGCTTTTCCAAAACTAAGCTTAAGTCTTGGAATTTGAAAGCCACGCAATCCAAATTTCCATGTAATATGCACAAAATCTAGATTTTTTTTTAAAGCACTCTTATTCAGCTCACTCTTACCTCCTGATTTCTATCAGCCTTTTCACAAAACGAACTTGGATTGTTCCTAGATATAATATCATTTCCAATCTCTCTCTCATCCTCCAATATTTCTACAGTCCAACTCCTTCTCTAAAGCACAACGCTAGCTCCACAACAAAAAGGCATAGGGGTTAGAGCAGAAGGAATAGCATTTGTGAGTGCTGCCAGTGAGGGGAGTTAGCTGGATTAGGAAAGACAGAAAAGGGTGAGTATGAGCCTAGGAAATGATAGATGGGCAAGAAGAGAAGCACAAGGGAGTTTTTCATTTAGGCTTCTTGAAGAAAAAAGGCTCTAGCAGGTGACCCTTTGAGGAGAGCTTTCACAGAGAAAAGTGGTTTGCAGAGATAACTTGAGAGGTTTCATAGTTCACTTGGTGAATTGTAAAGCCTGCTAAGGACTTTAGATGTTCTAAGTGCAGCAAATACCCACTGAAGTTTTTAATACAAAGGATGATATGAAAAAAATATTTTAAGGCACTTTGATTAAAAGAAGACAGGACTAGATTAGACAAAATTTGGTAATAGTGAAGTAAGAAAGAAAATAGATACTTATAACACTACTGGTAAAAGTACTTAGTCTAGGTGGACAAAGGATGGTGACTGTGTTATGGAGCAAAAAGATGGGTTCAAGATGGACTCAGAGGCGTGGTGATGAAACCGGAGATTCATGGTAGAGGTAATGTAGGTAAAGGGTTTCTTCTGGTCATCAAATAGAATAATATACTTTAGGAAAAATCTTAAGAGCTCATTTTGAAATAAAGTTAATTTTGATATGAGACACACACACACAAATAATGTAAAAGTCTATTCACAGCATAGGCTGTTGTTGACAGATTACTGAGATAGAGACAGTGGTACATTTCTCCTTAACGATACAAAATAATATAATGTCCTTCTATAAATTATATTGCTCTGGCAGTGACCCGAAAGAAGGGATAGCCAGTGAAATACTGATCTGACAGGTAGTGCGGTTGTGGCACTGAAAACAAGAGATGTTCAGTTAAATCAGGTACTGAGACTAGGGAATAGACGGTTCCCTGTGTGAGGTATCAACAGTGCCAAACTCACGTAAACAGAGTAGAATTGTAGAGTGGGTGAGTATTGTGGACTTGCAAAATGAAAACACTTAAAGTTGGTTCATAATGTTATTTAACAATACTGAACTATACATTAACATGTCGATAGCACATTTTGTGTTTTGTGGTTTTTAACCACAATGAAAACATGATAGATGCAAATTGTCAATCCAATTAAATCATAAGAAGTCATGAGTGACCTTGACAAAAATATGAGTATATTGTGACTTAAGTGTGACAGGTGGTGAGTACACTGTTATTCAGTTTGGCTAAAGGGGGCATAGGAAATAGAAGTGGGAAGTAGTTTGTTGTTATTGATGATGTTTCCAAAAGAACTCCTGCATTTTGAAGGGCACATATCTGTAATGCCTGGTTCAGGAGAGCTCTGAGGTGCTTGAGAGAAAGGAAGGAGCTGGAGAGACAGCTGTGTAGGCTGGAGGCCGGAAAGCATTCTTCTCATTTGCTCCTGCAGAATGGTGAAGAGGATAGTGGCTGATTTGCCTAGATAGATAATTCATATGGGTGCAAATGGAAACACTTAGGCATGGTTGCAGAGAAAAACACAGTCCACAAATTGCTCTTTCTTTATCTTTCCTGAGAAAAGCAGCCAAAGGCTGAAAGCCCGGTTGGTTCTGCAGATGTATCTGAGAAGCAAACACTCCCGACCTTTCTTGTGGAAATCGAAGGCACAGTTAAGCAGCAGTCAAGGCAGAGAGCATGACTGCTCTGGTTGTGCTGTTAATCAGAGCTCTCGGTGCTAAGAGGATTGAATTGGGGACTGCCAGGATTGGAATGCATGTTGATGTCTGCTCCATATTGGAAGTCTAAAGTCTGTCATAAACCTTCTGTCTTTACAAACTGGCTAAATAACAAATAGGTAATCATGTATGACAAGTGGAAAACTTCTCAAGTGCATTGTTCAGAACTTGAGGAATCTAGCTTTTGAAAGTATTTTATAAGTTATATAGATTTTAATCCTCAAGTATTTCCAGTCAGCATAGCTTCTAGAAGCATCAGAAGATTTCTTTAACCCAGTTGTTTACAAATAAACTCTGATTACTAGTTACCATGTAAATAATTAAGATGCTCTATAGTTCTCTGAAAATACAAAGGCTTGTTATAATACAAAACACATTCTATGCATGTGTTTTTTAACGCTAGTCATTTCTTTGATCATGTGTCCTTTCCTAGATAATGTTTGCTTAGCTACAAATGCTCTAAGACAAACGTATACACATTATCATGAGCTCTGTATTTGAAAACAGGAAGTTTCACTAATTCAGTCAGTAAATATTTAACTTACGATAAGTATTATATTTAATTTTGTATCCGTCTATATTATGGTTTCTGATTTCAAGAAATTTTTTGTTTAGTGAGAGTCTTGACTTTAAACAAATTAATCACAAATAGTACAATATAATAATAAGACATTGCATGCAAGAAGACAGAAGTGTTATGAACACATGTAGTAGTGACAATATCACAGAGGAGGTTCCTTTAAACTGAGGTGAGAGGAATGCTTAGAAATTAATCAAGTGAGGTATGATACTCAGATGTAATGAAACATAGAAGTAGCAGAGTTTGATCTGTTTCAAGAAGAAATAGAAAGCTAGAGAGAGGAAGCACTCAGTGAGAATGCTGGAGAACAGCTAGAAGAGTCAGCTACCCATACATTGGTGCTGGAAGATCTAAGCAACACGTCTCAAGGCTTGTACTTTAAAGAGCATTATGATAGCTGTCTTAGGCAAGGGTTCTATTCCTGCACAAACATCATGACCAAGAAGCAAGCTGGGGAGGAAACTTCCACATCTCTGCTCATCACCAAAAGAAGTCAGGACTGGAACTCAAGCAGGTCAGGAAGCAGGAGCTGATGCAGAGGCCATGGAGGGATGTTCCTTACTGGCTTGCTTCTCCTGGCTTGCTCAGCCTGCTTCTTCCAGCCCAGAGATGGCACTGCCCACAATGGGCCCTCTCACCCTTGTTTCACTGAGAAAATGCCTTACAGTTGGATCTCATGGAGGCATTTCCTCAAAGGAGGCTCCTTTCTTTGTGATAACTCCAGCTGTGTCTAGTTGACACACAAAACCTAACATAACAGTACAAAAGGTATGCGCTATTCTCTTTCTCTGGGACAAAGCTCACCAGCTCAGCACCTTTACACCCCTTTTCTTTCTTTTTCTTCTTCTTTTTCTTTTTCTTTTTCTTTTTTTTTTCTTTTTCTTTTTTCTCCTCCTCCCCCTCCCCCTCCCCCTCCCCCTCTCCCTCTCTTCTCTTTTTTCCTTTCTGGCTTATTAATGTCCAGATCACAAACACATTGAATTTTGTGGGTAATTTAGTGTGCCATAATTACTCAACTCTCCACATACTATTAATAGACATATATACATAAATGAATGAGCTTAATAGTGTCCCAATAAAACTTTATGTATATGTACCAAAATATGCTATGTACTTTGCATGAGGGAAATCATGGGAAATATTCTTAGTTTTGTAAAAATATGGAAAGTATTTTTAGTTTGTAGTCTTTGTAAAATAAGTTGGTGGCTGGTTATGGTCGCTGGGCTCTAGGTTACTAACTTGTGCTGTATACTTTTGTCTAGCTTTGCCTCTACCTCTCATGGTACTTTAACTCTATATGGCAGTTTCTCAGGTTGTTGCAATTTTTACAGAGATGATCAATTTTAAATAAGGAGCAATACAAGCGCTCCTCTTCTGTTTATTTACCTTACATTTACATTTTCCATATAAGAATCAGTGAAATATGGCTGACCAATTCTATTTTTTCCATATATGGGTTTTTAAGAAAATGGGCAATTTTGTATTTTTCTTGTAAATCTTCCCAATGTTATATTTGGTGCTTGCTTGCTTTGAAACCAACGTTTTGTGTTTTCATCTTTTCTTTACCTGCTAATATTTCTTCTGAATTTAATGTTGCAGGCTAAAGAAAAATTGGCATAGATACATTTTAAAAAGAATGAAAAGTCAATGACAACAGAACATGGAAACAGGAGAGAGATTTGGGAAAGAGGAGTACAAGGAGATACTTGGGGGACTTTGATCAAAGAACATCTTTATAACAAGTATTTATATAAATTGTAGAGTGTTAAAAGGGGATGTGTAGCAATTGAGAATATCAATAAAATACATTGTATGGAAGTGTTATTATAAAAAGTTTAATTACATAAAAAAATTCCCCACAGCTGCTTGCAACTGTTGGCTGTATGACTAGATACACTACTTCCTTTATATACATCACCATTTATACCGTCCCTATGCTTTCAGTTCTACAACAATGCAGTACCTACCCAAACCAGTGCACACAGTAAGGGCAGACAGAGGTGGTCCAAATCCCATGTATTGTATTCCATGTATTCCTTGTATCATATGTGAAATGTTGACACCTTATTAAGTTCTTGGAGTTTTTTTTTAAGTAATTCAAAGCCGTGTAATCAGTGAATGGGACTTTCCGGCCACCTTTCCCTTTAAGCATCATCTGTTATCACATGGTTTAGCCATGTTGAGTGATTTGGGAGAACAGCCTATATTATCATATGGGTTTAGCCATGGTGAGTGATTTGGGAGAACAGCCTATATTATCATATGGGTTTAGCCATGGTGAGTGATTTGGAAGAATAGCCTATATTATCACATGGGTTTAGCCATGGTGAGTGATTTGGGAGAACAGCCTATATTATCACATGGGTTTAGCCATGGTGAGTGATTTAGGAGAATAGCCTATATTATCACATGGGTTTAGCCATGGTGAGTGATTTGGGAGAATAGCCTATATTGGGTGCTGAGGGTTAGGTTTGCAGCTACAGAGCTAGAAGTAAGAACCAATTAGAGTATTCCTAGATATGAATTACTGACACTTAAATGACAGTATGCCTGGTAAACATAGTCTCAACTTTACATTAATCTTTCCTTTGCTTTGTTTTTTACTTCTGAAAACTTAGGTTTTACAGTTCTCTGGAAGACCCCCTTAAGAACGGACCACACCCACCTGCAGCTCCCCAGCTGTTAAAAGTTCATAGTCAAGTAGCCATAGTTTCTAAGGAAGCAGCCACTTACTCTAGGTAGAGTTCTTTTTCCATTTCAGTGCTGGTGATGAATGTAACTACTAAACTCACTGAAAATGGGAGCACAGTTGTGGATTGAGGAGCTAATGTCATTAACATGCTTAGCCTCAGAACACTGCTTTAGTCTGCTTTTATATTCTATTTATGCATTGGTTTAGTTTTTAACTTCTAATACAGAATGAAGAAGTCTGTGTCTTTTGTTTATTCACTTTGAGATATGTTAAATTAACTTCCTGAGTTTGCCTTTAGTCTCTTCAGTTCAGTCATTTACCTCTGAAAGAAGAGAAGCAGAGAGAGAGCTCATGCTGCAGACAGACATGTTCTTAGATGATAGAGAAGGACCTGCACGACATTGATGGTTCTTTCATATTTATTATTATTTTTTTAACCATTGGAGGGTAGAACTTCATTAATTTCCTCTTTTCCTGGACTACAGAATGGCTTACCGTTACATTTTTAGCTGATTATTTTAAACCTGGTTTCTATTTCTTATTCACTTTCCCTCAATAGTAACCGTTGACTCAAAGACAGGAGAGACTGAGAGACCCACACATTGAATCTCTTGGTACCTGCTCTTCACCCTAGCGCTCACTCACATGTCCTCACTGCACTGAAAGCGGTACACATAGCCATACGTTCCGATTAGAGATATGCAGATCACCTTTGTTTCTATATGATCTGTTAAAACTGACTTCCTGTGATTCATGTAATCACATCAGTGGAGGCAGGTTCTTAATAACCTTTGTGGACTTGGCCTCATCGCGTGTTGGAGGTGGCCATTGTCACAACTTTTTAAACCAAAAAGTAGTTACAGTGCTATAGCGATGTTATTATTAGTAACTTAAATCCATAGAGGAAGATAAGAAGAAAATCCCACTCCATGTTTTTAGACTATCCTATTTAAATAGAAAAAAATTCAATAAATCTTGATCACCAGTTTTGAGAGTCCTGCATTCATAGTGATGGACTGTAAATTCTTTCCCAGATATTTTACTATTTGTAAAGAAAGAAAAAAATAAGTATTTTAGGTCATAAGGACACCTCTGAATATGAAATTTTATCTCATTTAAAAACCTACACAGCTAAGTCAAAATAGAACTGTGGGATTTTGCTGAGAAGATGATTTGATTATTTATATTCTTGAAAACTGTTTAACTTTTCCATAGATTCTTACCACCCAGAATAGCTCAACCCTATATTATTTTAAAGTTATTTCCTGTTCATGTTAATAAATGCTGTTGCTTCTGAACATGTAGGCAGTTCTGCTTCTAAGACATCTCATGAAAATGCCATGAACTAGGTATATGTCTACTCCCAGACAGCTCGTCTTATGTAAAAACTTTTTAAGAAAAATTCCCTTATCCCTGCTTACAGAATCGCAGCTTTTATTTTCAGATTCATTTTCTTCTTGGTTGTCTATGTATATATATGATATATGGGATATATAATGTGGTTGACATTACATTGTGCTTGATGAAAAAACAGTCATAGGCTTACGCATTAAATTTAAATGTCTGAAATTTCGGATATAATTAGTAAGTGACCTAAATAACTGTCATTCCTTTACATGGCTCACCTTCATGTCTAAATACTGATGTAGAATAGGTGCCGACTTGTGTTTATTCTGCTGTCTTTTCTTACTTTCATTTTTTCTTCCCCCTGTCTTTTTTTCCCTGTCAAGTGTAAGCAGGTCTACAAGAACTGTAGAAGGTGCTTTGGAAGGCTTTGGAAACTTTCCTGCCTTCTCCCCTCCTACTAGATACAGTGCTGTAGTCGTCAGTGATGCGGCTGCCACTGTGTCTGCTGCTCTCGCTGCGAAAACCAGGTAGAATTATGTGTGCAGTATATGTCTGTGGTCCCAGCGTCTTCCAGTGTTCAGAGGCTGGGTTCTGTAGTGAGCTCCCCCTTGTGTCGTATGCGTGTCACACAGGCTGTGAGTAAATCCACAGGATTGGAGAATGTTCTTGAAAAGCAGCCATGGCTCCATTTTCACAGCTCCCACTATTCGTATCTCTCAGTTGTGCTCACTATCATGTATTATGTTCCTACAGACTTTAGAGTTTATAGCTTTCAGTTGTCGCTGAGGCTGAGTCAGGTAGAAATTAAATTTCTGATGATGCTATCGTATTCCACAACATTGGTGAATTAAAGCCTAATTATTCCGTGAAACAGCCCTTCTATGTGCCTTGCTTCTATACTATTTCACATTTATAGGTGTAATGCTTGCTTTTTTTTTTTTTTTTTTTTTGGTTTTTGGTTTTTGGTTTTTAGTTTTTCGAGACAGGATTCCTCTGTATAGCCCTGGCTGTCCTGGAACTCACTTTGTAGATCAGGCTGGCCTTAAACTCAGAAATCTGCCTGCCTCTGCCTCCCAAGTGCTGGGACTAAAGGCGTGCGCCACCACGCCTGGCTTAAATGCTTTTGAAAGCTAGCCTTGCATGACTGTAATAAAAATTTCCTTAGTTGTTTTTGTATTTGAGAAAAGGTCTCTCTGCATAGCCCTAGCTGTCCAAGGAACTCACTTTGTACACCAGACTGTTTTAAATCAAACTCACAGAAAGGAAGATCGGCCTGACTCTGTCTCTCAAGTACTGGGATTAAAGGTGTGTGCCATCCGGCCAAGCCAAACAATACAATGAAATCTCGGTGCTTCTATTCACCCTCCCCACTGCTTTGCTTTGTCTTTGTCTCCCTCCTCCCCATCTCTTTCTCACTCCTAAAGGAGATGTCTCAGACCGTAGACTGAAAGCGGGCATTCTTTTGTGGACACTGCAAGTTGTCACTGACGCTCCTCTCTGAATGCTTGCCAGGCTCTTCGGCCCTGAAAACTCCCAGTCTCTTCTGGATGCACTGTGCATCAGCACTGTCCCCAAGCCTCTAGCTCTTTCCTGTCTTCAGTCCTCTGAGGAGTCGAGTGGCTCTGTCCACGTTAAGAAGAGCAGGTACTATGGAGGGACCATGGCTTGTGGAAGGTTGTTTCCTCTAACAGCACACTATGATGTAACAGGCCAGATGCAAAGGTTGCAGGACTGATGTAAGCTGTGTTGAATTAGCTGCACTTTCAATGCAGTGCCCAAGCCCATGCATGCTCTCTCATTGGCCTGTCGCTCACCTTCTAATCCATTACGATGTCTTTAATAGCACTCTTGATGTTTGGTATGAGGTCATGAATAATTTTGCCAATATTTAAACTGTAGTGGAATCTGGGCTTTTATTACATGGCTACAGCTGCAGTACCATAGTCAAATGATTAATAATCCATGCATTTTTAAAAGATGGAAAGCAATATAATTATTATGGCTGACTACTATCTTATAGTCCATATGCATGAGAATTTTACTTGAAAAGTTATTTAATTTTTACTGTATGTGCTAAATGCATGTGTTCAGCTTTATATTGCTGTGATAATATACATGGGATAAGCAGTTTGTGCAGAGGTAAGGATTGTTGTGGCTTGTGGTTTGGGGTTTCGGTGTGTGGTTGCCTGGCTCCATTGCTTTTGTGCCTGTGATCAGGACCATGTGTTAGAGCTGAGCTGTTTAACCTCACAGTGGCAGGAAAGGGGAGGGGCTGGGTCCCCATGCTATCTGTAAGGGCACACTGCTTATCACCTGACTGCCTCCCAATGGTGCTCACCTCCTCAAGGGTACACCACTTCCCATAGTGCCACAGGCAACCACTTAAGCTTTTCCAGAGCCAAACTATAGAAAATCAGAAATAATTACAGAAAATTAATGGTTAACCCAGAAGTTACTAAGCATAATACAGAGATAAAAATAGCCCAGGGTTGGCTAAATGTGTAATCTCAGTGAGTCAGGCAGAGAACATATGTTGTGTCAAATGTAAAATCAGTAGCAAAGTAAACGTCTACCACTGTAGCTAGTGGTGGTCGGCTATAACGAGCTGTCAGTCTCTGGCTACCCAGCATTACAGAGCTTCTCATTATGCTACACTGCAGTTCTACAGTAGTTAGTAAAGTGTTTAAGTTGGTGTCAGGGAGAGCAGACCATTTCTAAGGGAAAACACTGAAGTTGTTTAAATTTTAGGTTCTTGAGTCTAGTTGGACCACACTTTAAGAACTGGATGGGATGTTATGTGACTCTACTCCTTCAGAGTTCCTTGGTCATCATCACATAGGTAATACCTGCAGCTCCAGCCTGAAAGAAGCTCTCTGGGAACCCTGTGAGAGGGAACATTAGTAGTCCGTGCTTTGCCTTTTATCAGCGGCGATACACAAAGCACATATTTTGATATTTGAGACAGGGTGTAGAGTTAGGAGCATGACTCAGTGGAATGCTTGTCTAAGAGCTGAGGATCTGGGTTCTGTTTCTATCACTGGAAAAATAACCATAATGTACATAAGTACACATGACTTAGATTTTTATAGCTTCTTTATAGTGTGCCTCAGATCCTTAATGTTTGAAAAGTAAGTTTAAAATTTAAGTATTAGGTGTTAGTGGGGAGAGAATTTATATAAACCCTTGTATAAAAAAATACAACCTAAATTAAAACATGTTAGCTTACAATAATCTTCATAGGACTTTTAACTTAATTTAAATAATTGTAATTTAAAATTGTACCTCAGATTAAAATCCAGAACTGAAACTATACTTATAAGTAAATTGTTACATGAAGTATTAATTTAGTAACCATATTCACTAACAATATCATTACCATTAAACTACACACTTAGAACATAGATACAATTATCAGTGCCATTTTCAACACTTAACTCAGTGTTGAGGATTGTACAAGTACTTTAGTTCATGCTTGTTATAACCCTGGAAGAAAGGCAATATATTTGTACTGTTTGAAGATAAAGAACTTTACTAAGGTTAAGTAATATACTCCTAGCATGGCAGAGTTCCCATCCTTAAGTAATCTTAATGTAGTGAAGACAAGGTACATATAAAACTTACAGTTTTTAAAACAGCCATCACAAGTGAATGTACATTTATATGCCAGATATTAAATAAATGATAATAAATAGATAAGTTAATTACAAGTAGTTAATTTGTAACAGCTTGAGGAGTTAAATATAGAATAGTGTTAAAAATAGAATAACTGCCTATGGTAGAGCACAGCACTAAGTGGGTACTTTTAGTTCTTCTGTTAAGCACAGGTAGAACTCGGATGCTTGCAAAAGGAAGGTGTTGAAGGGTACCTGTCGTACAAAGTCTGCCTGGAAAGAATAGTAAAATGTAGTGCGGAGAATAAGGATGTCCGGAAGCCATAGTTTCTGTGACACAGCAGGAGAGCTGACTTAGACCTATAGATTACAGGCTTTGGCCGACATACTGAACTGTAACTCAGTTTTGCTCTCTCGTTGGCCACTCCCATTTAGAGTTCCCCTCTTCTGCCTAAGTGACTCTCAGCTGAGACAGGATTTTCAGTGAGTAGGGCACAGGATTTTCCTTTGAATGGTCTTCCGTATTGGGATTGCATTCTTTCTGAACCACACCCATCCTGCTGCAGATTGGGTTGATGAGTAGTACACAACAGGTAACCATTTAGAACCAGCCCACGTAGATGCGCAAGCTTGCCAAGGCCACCCAAGGTTTTTCAGTCCTTGGTCATCTAGTACTGCTCCTTCTAGCACCCAGATACACTGGTCTTGGCACTGGATTCCTGTCATCCAGTTTACTGACTCATACATTTGGAAGATATCCTGGAAGTCAATTTTAATTCCTTCAGATGATTAAATGGCAATGATTTGGACTTTAGAGTTATGATTATGTAGCTCATTATTTTGTGAAATATACATGAGTAATTTAATCTCAGAATAAGAAGTTCCTCATATTGTGACTTAAAACTAATTTATTTGTAATGGGTAAATATATTGATATAGATATTTTATTATTTCAGTATGTTTATTAGCCTTTCATATGTTAAGCTCACATTCTATACCCTAAATAGACTAAGCATCTTCTATTTAATTATTCTGCTTAAACTATGTGGGGTTTTTATCACCAAAGTATTAATGACCTTATTTAAAGTTTAGATAATAGGCTCTAGAAGCAAAATAACTGCCTGTTGGAATTGAGAAAAGATAATGGTAGCTGAATCTCTTCTTTCCTGGTGTTTTGAAACCTAAAACACTGGACATTCTACAAGGCAGGAGATATTGTCTCTTTGTTACACTGTCTGCTATATGTGATGTCTAAATACTACAGAACGGGCGAGTGACAGTGGAAAATGGTGACTGGCAAGGTGTCAGGAAAACAGTTTGTGATGTACTATAATATATAAAAAGAACAACATTGATGCTATTTCATACAGGTTATTACGGATACTCCAGCAACTAATGTCCTTGATCTGATGATTCTTTTGAAATGTTAACGAGGGATGGAGAGGGGAAATTCAATGTGAGGATTGGTTACATAACATATTGTAGACTATTTGAAAATAACTTCCATCATACAGAAAAAAAAGTTAACTGCTTTTTCTTCTTAACAAAGGGAAGTCCCTCATGATTTCAGAATTATTTGTGTATTACTTCCCTGTAAGGAAGCAGACTTCCTTATAATTGTTATAATTATAATTGTTTTGCTGATTTCCTTCTTTGCACTTCTCTAACTCAGCACCTCTCCTCTCCTCGCCAGTGTTCCACTTCCGACTTAAAGTCACATGAGTTCTATTCTCCCAACCCACTCTCAGAGTTTTCTTTTTTAAAAAATAAAAGTCCACCGGTGTCTTGTTTTCCTTAAAGCTTTAATGGATTTGGAGAAGCAAGGCTCATGGCTGAACTAGATTGATCCCCCTCACCACAGCTGTTCCCTTCCTTCCTTACAGTAGCACCCAGGAGCCTTCTCAGCAACCGGCGTCATCTGGAGCTTCACCTCTGAGCGCGTCTGAGGGCCCCGAGAGCCCAGGTTCCAGCAGGCCCTCGGTGGCTGGCCTCCGCTCCGCTGCTGCTTTCAAGCCTGTAGGATCCACCAGCGTCAAGTCACCTAGCTGGCAGCGTCCAAACCAAGCAGGTATTCCAAAGAAGTCCCGCACTCTTGGCTTTTCTAGAACGGAAGTTTGAAATGTGTTCTAGCAGGTACAACAGTACTTTGCTAGTGAAAACCATTCTCAACTATTTAAGATTTAGGACCAACTATAAAGAATCTCAGCAGCTGCTTTGCTCTTCCGAATGTCTCAGCAGCATCCTGTGTGCCTCATACGTGCCCTTTGCTTGTTCTGGAGACGTAGAAATCAAGAGGGGAAAGAGCACACGGTACTGGAAAGGAGGTATTTAAATACTGACACATAGCACTTCAGGCTCAGTGAAGAAAGCTGAATTCTCAGTCACCTCTCAAGATAAGAACTTCAGATACAAATATTCATCCCTCTGACCCTCCATCTTCTGATATATAAAAGTCAGGAATTCTAAACTATCTACTGTTTCTCCAACGTAAGCAGTGTCTATGGGTAAACGACAGAAATAGCCATGCGAGGAGCAGGGAGGTAGTTTAGTTGGTCAATTCCTAACACATTAGCCAGAAGGTCTGAGGTCAGTCCCCAGAACTCATGTAAAAAAGCCTGCATAGCCACCTGTATGTGCTTGTAATCCAATCACAGGGGGACAGAGACAGGGAATCCCTAGTGCTCCACAGCCGCCAACCTGCCTACTCAGCAAGTCCCAGGCCAGTGGGAGACCCTGGCTCAGAACTGCACAGATAGCACCTGGGAATCAACCACAAGTTGGCCTTGGGCTTTCACAGAACATGTACACACACACACACACACACACACACACACACACACACACACACACACACTACGTCTGTTAAAATGATGGGACTATACCTTGGGACTTTCCAACCCCAAGTTCAGCTTTTCCCTTCTCCTGGGTACTGTGTCATTAAGTTCCTTACAGTACCTAACTATTGATTATGTGCTATCTTGTCTGATGATCTCCAGTATCCTCAAGGCCTTTGAAATGCTTGCTGTGTCCTGGTAACATTTCAAATGCAGTGTGCCTGAAAATGTGATTTCCTGCCCTGGGGAATGGTGTATGCCCTCTGATCAGCAGCAGATTGTGAACTTTAGACTAGACTCCTCATTCTCACAGTATCCAATACCAGCAGGCGCTCCGATACAGTATGTATCACGCCTGTTCTCTCCTTTGCCCCATTGCTTTGGCTCAGGCCCTCATCAGTGACTTGTTGCTTATTTTATGTCACAGTGATGTTTGTACATGCTGTTGGTTCTGTGGAGAAGCTCCAAGAACATGGAAGGTTGACTCAGGCTCACTTGCAGAGGCACAAATCCCTTATTGAAAAGGACATAATATTTGTATTCCCTGATGGTTGAGAGATGTTGAATACCTTATTAGCCATTTGTATTTCTTCTCATGAGAACCCTGATCCGTTCCATAGCACATTTGGGGGTTAGGTCTTTTGTTTTCTTGACGTTCACTTTTTGAATTGTCTACTCTAGATATGAGCTCTCTTGTTAGATGCATCCTGGTAAAAGGTTTGTTTTTGTTTTGTTTTTTAGTTCTGTAGGGACCTCTTTTTTGATCGACCATTTTCTTTATTGTGCAAACCCATTTTAAGATCCTAGGGTCATGCTTGTCATTCGTTTGCCTTCTTTTCTAAATAGCCAGAATCCTATTCAGAAAGTCTTTACCTATGCCTGTCTTTAGTGTACTCCCTACTCTTCCAGTTAACCAAGAGCAGTATCCACAGTTTCATGCACAAGACTAACCCTAGACTGGGCCCATCACTATTCCATACTGGTTTCGAAAGAGGCTCAGGAAGCCCCACTGGGAAGCTGTTCAGCAGGCCACCACGGATGGGCATACTAAGGAAGTGGACCAAAATCCAGTGGCTAGTCCTCCATCCGTGCTTATGCGACAATTCTTACACTCAGCGGGTCTCCAAAGCGTGTGCACATCCTCTGCTTACTTTAAACTGTCCAGAGGTCATCTACCCACTCAATGTAGTGTAAGGGCTATGCTTACATTACATACTGCTGTGCTGCATTGTTTAGGAGATATGATGTGACATAGAAGTCTGTAGATGGCTAGTACTTCTTTTCCCCCTCAGATACTTTTTATCCAATATAGAAACTTCAGAATGGAGGGCTGACTGTATCTGTGTTTTCAGGGAAAGAAGATAGGCCATTATATATAATATAGAGATCTTTACAAGAATTAGAGGGCTAAATTATTTCTAGAAGCAAAGTGTTCAGACTAGCCTCTGACACTTGTGGGTCATTGCCATAGCACGACCGATTTCTTTGGGAGGAAGATAGTGATAAAGCATAGCAGTATAGAGCTATTTCCATCCACTTCAAGCCCGTATATTGTGACAGGGACTCGCTGTAGTTATCTTGCATGTGTTTTTAGTACCAAAATAACTAAGAAAAAAAAATGGCTTTGATGTAATTGGAATGTGACAGGACAGTGTCTTATAAGATACAAAGTGCTTAATTTCTAAGTCAAAGCTGAAATCCGGACAGAAAATGTAGCTGATGATTAGATAATTCAAAAACTCATAATAAAATATTCTTTTCTTTGTAAAATAATTCCTGGGAAAAACATTACATTAAAACCACCACAAGAGGGTGGTAGAGTCCTTTCTTCTCTGATTCTTAAGAGAATAATCAAATCAGACAAGCAGCAACTGTAGTCATGAGCCTTATGCCTAGCATTTAAAACATGATATGTTTGTAGAAACTATAGGTAATTTAATATGAGAAATATTATAACCTAGTAGCATACATATCATAAAACAGTATTGTCAAACAAAATTTTTTTCTATTGTGAAATTGTAATTCAATTACATCATGACACTTCACTCAAAATCAAAAATACATTTGAGACAATGCTATCACTTTAGTCTGGGAACCTAAAAATATGTATTTAATACTTTCTTACTAGACAGATTCTAATAGTTTATATTACTTTGTAGAATTTAAAAATAAAACTTAATTTCCAGGCTCTCATGTTTCTATCATACAGTACCTAGAAGTATGTCATTTAAAAGAGCAAAATGACACTCCTTTAGAACATAGTATTAGTATTTGACATTTCTAAGAGATTCCTGATGAAGATGTGAAAGTCCTTTGGAACTAGGGCATGGTTGGTGGTTCTTGATAGTTTCATAGTTCACCTGTGAAAGCAGCGGTGCAGGTCAAAGGGCAGCAGAACCTGACAGCACAAGTCACTGGGCCATGATGACTCACATGGAAAAAAGCCAGGGACATGGCTGCTGCCCCACTAAGAGCTTGATTTCCTAGTTAGTTCATATATTTGCTCTGCTCTCCACAACGGAAAGAAAAACAGACTTGATCTAAGTATTTTAAAATAACTCCAGTAGTTGTCGGGGAAGATGGTCAGAATGAGCAAGTTCCAGTCTGTGATTAACACAGTTGATTCTGAAATCAGTGTAATAGCTGGGAGATGGCATTTATTTAGTTTTATTTTGTTGGGACATATTTGTAAATCTTTATGGGGTACATTCTGATAATTTGGCACATGTATACATTGTTTGATGATAGAGTCAATAGTAAGTACTTCCTTTTCTTCAAAAACAAAAACTATTTTTTTGTGTTGGAACTTGGTATGTAGCCAGCATGCCCCCAAATGAAATAGAATGGGGCAGAACATTCCAGAGTATTTTGATGTGCTATTTAAAAATATTATGAGAACTGTAATTTTATAAACATGTTTCATGATATATTACAATACAAAAAGTGGGAATATTCAAAGGCTAGCACACAGATATGCTTTGGTGCAAAAGGTGAGGAAGTGTGTTTACTATGCTATATAGTGTAGAAAATACCATGAGAAGACTTGATTTTAAAAACATATATTGTACTTTTTGTTAATTGAATTGGTAATGTATTTTTAAATGAAAGGCTTAAAAGCTCAAAAGAAAGCAAAGGGGGGACTTTACCAAAAAGGTTTTTTGAAATTGTAAGACATTCTAGTGTATTCTAAGCCTGTGCTTCACTTATGTAAGTCTCCTAAAGTTCTGCCTTTATTAGATGTTTCTCTTGTGGTGTTGCAGAACTTGTATAGAGTGTATACCATAGTGTATAGTATATAGTGGTGCATAGTACTGCGGCACCTTCCAGAGTACAGTGACGCTAGAATAGATGACAACCAGGAGTTGAGTGTGCATGTAGCAGCATTAGAGTTTAGACTGGACTGTTTTCATGAGGCATCGTCAGTGCCACTTCCTTTTATCATTAAAACTTGCCAGCTGGTCATAAAAAGATAACTCGTTTGAGATGGAAAATGTTTAAAATTCATAGACTAGATGAGAATACTAAGATAGAAAAGTAGTAGAATTCAAGTTGAGTTTTGAACAAGTCAGCAGTGTTACTGCCTACTTCCTCATGCCTGTGTCACATGACTGTCACAAATAGAAACAGTGACTAGAACCTAGGGACGTACGTAAAAATGGAGTTTTTTCTTGTTATTTATCAGAATTGGGATTTTTTTAAACCTATATTGAATTCACTTTTGTTTGTTTGAAGAGCTAGGGATGAGTCCCTGGGCGTCATACATCCCAGGCATATGCCGTACCACTGAGCTACATCGTACAGCCTCAATATTTATGTATTAAAATTTTATTTGTGAAAGATTCATATTATATATAAATAATAAGTGGTTAGATGAGTATTTTTAAACCTTTGTAAATTTAATAGTAATAGTTTAAAAATATATACCTGTGTTTTTGTAGGTGACCTAATTTGCTATGTAATGGTTTTTCTACATTCCTAGTAAGTTATGATCACCAGATTAGGTAAACTTAAATCACTAGATGCAAATATGTGTATAAAAATATTACTGTCTTACCAAATATAGTAAAACATATTTTTCATGAAGGCACAGAGGGCCATTTTGTGTTGAAATACATTAATTAGCCTAATCAAACACAGAATACAAACGATCAATTTGCTGGAATATAAGCAGTGCTTTGCTACGTCAGGCTGTATCGTCCATTGTACTTAGTTGTATGGTGTGGTGTGGGTGGCTCTGGTGTATGTAGTGTGTACCCCACCGGGTATGAGTTCTACGGGGCTACCCTTTTCAGTTTTATGCTTCTGCTTTTTGCAAGAAGGATCTTGTATGACTCTGGCGGACCTCAAACTAATGATGCTTCTGTCTCCACCTCCCTAGCAGCTATGATGATGGGTTTGTGCCACTGTGCCCAACTCTGAGGCTAACCTTTTGAGTCTACAATTTCTTTGTTAAAATAAGGATCTTAAAGTACCTCTGCAGCACTGCTGTGAACATATGAGCTGGCATATTGACATGCTTAGAAGATAGAACAGGAAGGGTTCAAATTCCACCCTTTGACACTGTCATAACAGTATCAAGAACTTAGACTGTTTTGCAGCAGCAAAGTGGATGTCACAGAACTTCCCTGTGTGCAGCTGTTTGGAGCTCCCTGCTGCAGGCAGTGTAGCTTCTTCCCGGGGCCTTCAGTGAGTTTCCTCCTCTCCACTATCTTCTGCAGCCTCATTTCATAAGATTGCTCCCTGTGTTTCTAGTTCAGTCCAGCCAAAATTGCCAACATCCATTATTCACACAGTTCCATGCCTTGTACAGGCTGCTCCACCTGCTCTCCCACCCTGTAACTCCTCTGGTCAGACACCATTTATCACCTGCTTAGTCCAGTTTCCCTGAGCCTCTGGCTGGGCACCTATTCTTTCTCCATGATCCGTACAACTGTGGCAGTGTCTTTACCATAGAACTCATTATGTTCATTTTAATTGTTTTTATAGACCTTGAAGGGTGTGGCCAAGGTTTACCATACTAACCCTTGCTTTAGAGCACCTGCCTGGTATGTTGCAGTTTCTTTGGTAAATGTTAGTGGGTGAGTTCATAGACCAAATGCCTTATTTTGAAGCCTTTCATGTAATTTGGGGGGGGGGGGGGGAACAACATTCATTTGTCATCATGATGTTCAGTCTTCATGAGCTTCAGGTTTCTTTAAGTGTTACTGAACAAAGGTGAAAGCAGTATCTGACAAAGCAGCTATTTAAAAATCCCAAAGCGCTGAGGACAAGGCCATGCTACCAGCCTCCTGAAGCATCAAATTAAGAGTTAAAGGAGGTGAATGTAAGCAATACTGTAATTACTTGCTGCTCTCTATAGCCAGTAATTCAAAATATTAGCAATTCTGTAACCATGGCCCAATTTTCTTTCTCTAAAAAAATAAGGAAATCATTGTAACCAAGGGACCAAACAGTGGAGCACAGTGGGAATATTAGGGATGTGGCTCATCTTACTTTGGATAGTAAATTTGAGCACAAAGCACCAGTACATTGCATAGAAATCAGCAACAGATGTGCAGAGAAAAGTTACCTCTGATTACAGGGCCCAGGTCAGAAGATGTGGAGCTCTGCAGCAGCAGAAAGGGAGTAGAAAACACTTGAATAAAGAATACAACTTAGAAGTGGAAAACATATTTGTTTATTGTGGAGTTTTATTTTGTTCAGGAATGAAATTTTAATGTTTATGCACACATATGTACCAAAAAAGAAAAACACCCGAAGAACCTCAAGACTTTAATTTCTTAAAGGAAGTGCAGGTTGTTCGGGATGTTTTAGTGGCAAGAGAGAAAGTAGGATTAATGGAGTAGTGGGGGCGGGGGAGGCCTGGCCAGTGAGTGCTTAGAGCATATCATAGTGTGGCCTTGCTTCTGAAAAGAAGCTATTAAAAGATCTGTAATCTGTGTAGTAGCACAGTTGGATTGGCTCTATTGAAAGATCAATATATCTTTAATGTGTTTAAACAGACCACGCTGATTTCTCTGTAGTGAGACTGGAGTCCAGAGGTGTTCTACCATAGAGGTAGTGATCCAGTCACCTTAGGCACTGGTGATAGGAATGGAGAGAGTTCTGAGGAGAACAGACCTGTGACCTTAGCATCTTTAACCTGAGTCGGGTGCTGCTTAACCACTGTTTTCCCAGGGAAGGAAGGAATTGTGATAGAGAACTTAGACATCGCACTCTAAAACACTGTCAGAGAGATCAAGTATATGGTCAAGTGTGTAGCTTAGAGAAAACAGACATTCAGCTTATTCCCGACCCCACACCCTATATATATCCAGGAATCTTATGGAGGCATTTTCCTCATATGTTCTGTCCTCTCAGATGATGTTAGCTTGTGTCAAGATGACATCAAACTGTCCAGCACATTTTCTTTCACTGTAATGTTCGATTTGTTGCATCTTTACAGTTAGCTGTTTTCATTCGCAGTTCTTAGTGTGAGGAAGCATCACCTGCGTGCCTTCTTTAATTGTGTGTACACAGAGCTCCCAGGTGAGCCTTGTTTACTGTCGTGCTGGCTGACAGTGGTAAGAGATAAATGGATTTTTAAAAAAAATGTTTTCTTATTAAAAGCTCCCATGCAAGTATAAGCTATTCTACCTGATATTATGGTGGCACACTTAAACACAGTAAGCACATGCCATTGAGTGTTTAGCATACCTAACTTCTGATACTCTATATTGAACAATCACCAATTTCCATGCTAGTTAGGTAGAGACTTGCTCTATAACCTTTATTAGCCTCAAACTCACCACATGGCTCTTCTCCCAGGGGCTGAGATTACAGACAGGTGCTCGTACACACAGCTTTCCCAACATTCCTGCTAAGTCATTGTTCTCTTTGTAATAATCAGGTGACATACACAGGTTTTACTAATCATTTGCTTTTTTTCATTTTTGGTATGTGAGTATATGTGTTGCAGGAGTGTGTGCACTCATGTGTGGGTATGCTTGCCTCTGTATGCCCCTTTAGGGCCAGAGGTTGCCAGTGTCTTCCTGACATTCTCCAGTTTGTTTCTGTGGCAGGGTCTTTCACTGAACCTGAAGGTCACTATTTTAACTAGATTGTCTCCTCACTTCTCCCCACTGCTGGTGTTAGGGGAGCATGCCACATGCTTTATTGTCACATATGTGCTAAGCTCTCCTGCTTGCTGTTTGCACAGCAAGTATTTACTCTCTATGCTGTGTCCCCAGCCTCCACTTGGTTTTCCTTTTATGACACAAACGTGTTTTAATAAAAGCAGGGGAATCTTAGTTGATGGTGATGTCAAAATATAAAATTGGTGCTTTCTAAAGAATATAAGTTGTGATTTGGAGAAGCACAATATAAATACACTTATTAATATTGTATAATATAAAAGAGTGATCAGTTAGGAATATTTTAGGGATATTTAGGGATATTTCTAGTATATTTGAGAGGGTCAGAGGTAAAGGACAGTGACAAACATAGTTTACAAAGCACTTAGTTGACTATAGTACCTCTTACACTCTTTGTTGAAGGAGGACTCATCATCCCTACTTGAATACAGAGGCAGCCTAGAAATGACCAAACCGGATCTCCTAACAGTAACATGGTAGATATTGTTCATTAGCAGTAATCATTTCATTGGTATTTCAGCTTTAAAAATATCTTTATCAAGACTACACTTTAAGTCATTACAGTTAAGTTGACTATTACTAACAAGTTAACAGGCTCTGAGAAAAGTAAAAGGAGCTATCCAGTTTATAGTACCGTGACCCAATACTTTGACCCTAGATGGCGTTAGTGATTACATCAGGAGGCCCAGATCTCAAAGGGACAGCATGGAGAGGATTCTTGTTGAGGATAGAAACAGTTAACTATGGGCCTGGTAGCTGCTAAATCTGTTTTGGGTGGCGTATTATTTGCATCTAAACTTCCCCTTTGAAATTCAATCATTTAGCTATGATTTAGCTATTTCACCACTGTATTGTGTGATGCCTGAGCATATCTTTATTGTGTGGGGTACAGTTCTGAAGTAAAATACAGCCTTTTGCTTTATTATGAGTTAGACAAAGCTAGGGAGAGATATGATATGTTATTTTTGTTTCCAAGAAAGACTCATTTATTTGTGAGATTTGATTAGATCCAAGACTGAATGATGTTCATCTCAGTTATAAGTGGATATAAATTCTATCTTTATTTGAAAGCTAAAGTAGATAGGGGTGAGAAAGGAAATTACTGATACTACAACCACCCCAAATTTCATTGTAGGCTTTGTGCCACGCTAATAAATCTAGGTAACTAGATTTGCTTAGCTTAGATGGATGGATTTATTGGTTCTATTTTTAAATTTTTGTATGAGTAAGTAAATTGCAACCAGTTGCATGTATTTCATCTCTTCTAATAATATTTTATTGCCATCTGGTCCCTGCATTTTGACATCATTAAATAGTTCACTCGCTGCAAAGTCCTGCTTGGAGCTGCCCACTGTCAGGATTGGGGTGTGATGCAGAGATTTCTTCATATAGCAAATCCATTCAAATTTAAAACCATGGTTCTTAGGGAAAAAATAGTGATACCCTTAAGTATCCACATTCTCTTCTTGCGAATGTTTTCCTTGGGAGCTTTGCTTTGGTGTTGGAGTCTGTTTAGTGTTGTGGGGCCCATCTGTAGAACCCCTCCGCTCTTCCACTTGCCATCTCATGCATCTCACCCTCCATATAAGAAAAAGTATCTAGATCTGTTATAAATGCCTTCCTTAAAGAGTTTCTACTCTTATTTCACACATTTGGTCACACCTGGCCTACCTGCTGTCAATTTCTTTTTTAAAATAAGGTTTTATTGAAGCGTGGCTATGCTCATTTCTTTATGTATTACCCATGGCTATTTTCAGGCTTCAGTGATGTATTTAAATATTTGCTGTCTTAGTTGGGGTTTTATTGCTGCAAAGAGACACCATGACTAAGAAGACATTTAATTGGAGGTTACTTACAGTTTAGTGGTTTAGTCCATTATCATCATGGCCAAAAAGCATGGTGGCAGGCAGACTTGATGCAGAAAGAAAGAGTGAGCCACTGGCCCTGGCTTGGGCTTCTGAAACGCAAAGCCCACCATAGTGGCACACCTACCCCAACATACCTGTATCTCTTAAGTGTGCAACTTCCTATGACCCAATAGGGGTCATTTTCATTCAAAAGACATTTACAAAAGAAGCAAAAAGTCATACAAAGTCTGAAATAGTAATTTCATGCTTCCTTACAGGAAAACCCAAACTCTGGAATCAAACTGTATGAACAAGGAAGATGTCATACTTCCTAATTCTGCACAGTAGATGCAAACTTTACTGGGGAGCTGGAAGCACCTTTTGTTGTAGTATTAACCCTGTTTCACATGTGATTACCTATTTGCTTATTTCCCTGGCTAGATCTTTCAAGTCAAGTTCTTGGTGTAAATAATGAGTCTAATCTATAAGGGGTGTATTTTATAATTAGATGCTTTGTTAATCAGATCAGATCTCATGTTGAGTTTGACCCCCGACATTTCTGAGGTATTCTGTGCACATTCTGGAATGTAGGTACATCGTCTTTACCCTGCTTCATTTTCTTTCTTTATATTTGGTGGTGCTTATGTTTTCCATATTGGGAAGCTGAGCACAAATGATGGCGTTTCTAATGCTGCAGCTTAGAAAACAGTATCACTTAACATGATAAAATCTTGCATTTTTTCCTTTCTATATCAGTCTTTGCCTAATGAGGATTCTATTTATGTGGGTACTTTGAGACCTGTTTCTCTTCCTTCCTTTTCTCTAAAGATTAGGCTGTTTGTGTTTGTTTGTTTTTGTTAAGATGGTAAACTAGTTATTTTTATTGCATCTTGAAAAATATGAAATAGTGTATATACTTACATGTTTTCTTATGCAAATACACTCAAAATTACAATTATTTTTATAGTCTTTCTTTAGGTTTGGGAAGTTTTCTTCTATAATTTTGTTGAAGATATTTGCTGGCCCTTTAAGTTGAAAATCTTCATTCTCATCTACTCCTATTATCTGTAGGTTTGGTCTTCTCATTGTGTCCTGGATTTCCTGGATGTTTTGAGTTAGGATCTTTTTGCATTTGCATTGTCTTTGATTGTTGTGCCGATGTTCTCTATGGACTCTTCTGCACCTGAGATTCTCTCTTCCATCTCTTGTATTCTGTTGCTGATGCTCGCATCTATGGTTCCAGATTTCTTTCCTAGGGTTTCTATCTCCAGCATTGCCTTACAATCTGTTTTCAAACTCACTATGTAGCTAAAGTTGACCTTGAACTCATGACCCTCCTGCCTCAACATCTCATAGTAGAGTTGGAGCAGAGAACTACCATGCCTAGCTAGAAATTTAATATCCATTTTGTATGCATGTATATATGTACATGTTTTTATGTGTTGAGGATGGAGGTCAATGTCCTGTCTTCCTCAATTGCTGTCCATTTTAATTTTTTAGACTCGGTGTATTAGTCCGGGTTCTCTAGAGGAACAGAACTTATATAATGAAATACATATATGATTTATTAGAACGGCTTACAGGCTGTCTGCCAACTGATGGTCCAAAAACCCAGTAGTTGTTCAGTCCATAAGGCTGCATTTCTCAGCTGGTCTTCACTACAGTATATGCCAGAATCCTGAAAAAGTAGGCCCTAATGCCCATAAAGGAGTGGACTTGCCCGCAAGAGTGAGGACAAGCAAGCAAAGAGAAAGAGCTGCTTTCTTCCATGTCCATTAATTTTAATTTTAATATTTAAAGTTAAATCTGGTGTGGCTCAGACTAAAGGTGTATCTTCCCACATCAAAAGATCTGGATTAAAAGTGAGTCTTCACATTTCAAGTGATTTAATCGAGAAAAAGATTCTTCACAAGTGTTCCCAGCCTCTTGGGTTTTAGTTAATTCCAGATGTAGTCAAGTCTAGATAATCCTCACAGTTTATCTAGACTGGCTGGCCAGCAAGCCTTAAGGATGCTCTTTCCTTCCCCATGCCTGAGAGTTTACATGCTTGTGCCCATGCCTGGCTTTTATGTGGGTACTGGGGATCCAAGCTCCAGCCCTCATGTTTGCATAGCCAGCATTTTACAGCTGAGTTGCCTCCCCAGGCTGCAGATAAGGCTAACAATCCTTTTCAATATTCCTCAGGTTATAATTACACCTCAGTTTTGGTTTTTAATATAATGTTTGTTTGGGTAAAATATCTAAGCAGTTACAGGTGCCTGCCAGCAACCTTGCTGCACCTCATTTGATACCTAGAACCCTCATGATGTGAGGAGAGGACTGACTCCTGCCTAGTGTACTCTGACCTTCTCCTCGGTGCTGTGGCACACACACAAACATGTAATGCATGCTAAATAAGAGTTTTAGATTTTCAAAAATAAATATTTTGTTTCAGTCCTTTTTTGTTTCTTTTGCTTTTTATTCTTTTTCATTTTTATGAATAATGCTGGTGTTCCACAATAAAAGCATGGACTTCATTTCCCACTGTGTGTCACACATAGGAACAATAATGACATTATTCAAAAGATGCTGTACATATTTATGATAAGTGAAATCATTTGCTGACTTTAATTAATCGTAGCAAAACCCTATGTGTTAAGATCTTGTGTTTTTTATCTGCTATGTAATTACAACTCTAACCCAAAGAAAAATTTTGTGTGAGGTTGATAGTGAGAAAAAGGCAAGTCTGGGTCTGAGTAATATTTGTAACATGCAATATAAAAAAAATTAAAGAAAATGGTGCTTAGTGCAAGTTCCTGTATTCACTTTAATTAAGACTTTCTAGATCCAGTTTAATCTGAGTTCTTAATGTTGAAAGGATGGCTGCTAATGGAAGAGACTGTCCTCGTGAGGTGGCAGTGATATTTGATTCTTAGCCTTAGATGCACCTGTTCCAATTCTTCATGGCGGACATGCCAGCATTCCCCACTGCTTACATAAATGATAATAGTTTAATCTGTCCAATTTTGCTTTTAATCACTGAATTAAGCAAGTCCTTGATTCCACTTAATAAAAATTGCACAAACCTCAGAGTGTCCTCTGATCTTAGATCTTGGCTTAACTCTTTCCATTTTTTGCTGCATATAATTTCATGCCTGGATTATGAAAACTAGACTGTTGCTTATGCTTTCAACATAAGGAGCTTGATAGAAAAATGCACAGACCCTGTTTTTCTTTTGGCCACCATCTGTTTAAGATGGTTGGGAAAGGGCAGAGAAGAAAGCACTCACTGTCCACAATACTATGCGCGTGTGGCCATACTGCTACTTGATTTAGTGTGTGTAACATTTCTACCATACCTTCAAGAACATAGTCGGCTGTTGAATTAGAACTCAAAAGTGTCACATTGATATGGACCAGTTATTTATACAAGCCCAAGATTAGCTTCAGTGTTTCAAAAGGAGCACCCCTCTCAGTCCAGACTGTTTTTCACATCATAAACTCACACATGACTTCTTCTCATATACGAGCTAGAGCAGTGGACACTTGTCTTTTCTCTTTCTAGCAGCATTCGTATTCGTTAACATTTTAAATAACGGCTCACTCTTCTAACAATGAAAGTAAAGTAATACATGATTTTTATAAGGAATCAGAATTTTTATAGTTATTTCTAGGTTAATTCCCATAATTTTCCTTGTTGCTTACTTTTTAAAAACTATACAAACACAAACACATAACTCCTTTTAATTATTTTTCAAAACATAAGATATCCAATCTTACATATGCCTTATTCAAAAAATTTTACACCTATTAAAGACTCAAGAATAGATAGCTATGTTTAAAACAACAGTCACACTATGTACTGGCTGGTTTTGTGTGTCAACTTGACACAAGCTGGGGTTATTACAGAGAAAGGAGCATCTCTCCAGGAAATGCCTTCATGAGATCCAGCTGTAAGGCATCTTCTCAGTGATCAAGGGAGGTTCCATTATGAGTGGTGCCATCCCTGGGCTGGTAGCCCTGGATTCTATAAGAAAGCAAACTGAGCAAGCCAGGGGAAGCAAGCCAGTAAGCGGCATTTCTCCATGGCCTCTGCATCCAGTCCTGCCTCCAAGTTCCTACCCTATTTTAATTAGTTCCTGTCTTGACTACCTTTGGTGATGAACAGCAATGAGGAAGTGTAAGCTGAATAAACCTTTTCCTCCCCAACTTGCTTCTTGGTCATGATGCAGGAATAGAAACCCTGACTAAGACACACTGTGAATACACAGATTTTAGTCCCTTGTCTCTTTTGGCTTGTGAATCTGTAATGAAGTCTCATGACAGGAGTGTGTGGCAGAGGAAGCCCATCCACCTCACAGCCCATATCAAGAGATCATGCTGGGTGTAAACTCCTACTAGGTCCTACTTTTTAAAAGGGTCTTCCACCAACTCCTAGCACCTTGGATGGGGACATAAAGCCATATCTTATGTACTTCTCAGAAACATTTTATATCTGAACTGTATTGTACTGTAAGAAAATCAATTATTTGTTGGTCTATAACTTTTTTTAAACTTCATGAAGGCATAAATCGTTCTTATTCATAGTAGTAGAGCTGAGCTCATAGCTCAGTGCTGAGTAGTTCATAGGGCAGTTGTCACTTCACGTCCATGGCCGTGCTTTTCTGGCCGTGCATTTTTCATCTGTTCAGTGGTAGCAATAGCATTCTTGTAATGATGAAACAGATCCCTTCTTCTCTATTTCCTTTCATTTCTAAGTATAACAACTAATCCATAGATGTGTGGGTGGCTTCGAATGTGTTGTTTTGTAGATGTATGTGTGCTTTTATGTGTGTGGGTGTGGGTGTGTGCCTGTGAGCAAGACCTCATGTGGCAAGAAATGGAGAAATGTAAGACATAACAGATTTGATACGTCATCATGACACATATTTTTAAAACTAGTAACTAAACCGTTCGCCATTCTGTACATTTTACTTGATTAATTTAACAATTTTTTATTTGCTGAGCAATCTAGTATACTGATAAAAGTGTTTAATCCATGTTTAAGTTATTTGATGTTAATGTTTGTAAACACTAAATGTTGAAAAGCAAATGGAATGACCGGGTATAGATGGGTGTCATTAAAACCATTGAAAAACTCTACAATATTAGTTAATGAAAGGGACATTTCCACGGTCTATTGAATAATAGCTAATGGCTTTGAATTTCTAGAGAGCTTTGTGGTGCTGAAATATGTTTATTACAAAAGGAAAACATTTCAAACAAAGTCCAGTACATATCATCCACAGAAGAATCCAAGTTTAATGAAAATTGTTCAGGATTAAGGTTGAAGAAGAAAGCTAATCTAAAGTGGGGCTCACTTCCCACTGTACTGACTCATGACTGTTTTGTGGCTTAAATTTCCACAGCATGAAGTAGGGTGATTCTGTGTTCTTATGTGATGGTCTTACTAGAAAATAAAGGGAAAGAAAAACAGTGCTATCAATAAATAAATTGTCATCAAGACAGTCAATTTTTACAGTGGGTTCAATATATTTGCAGCATCTCATCTCCATGGTGAGTTTTTTTCTGAGATGGTGCAGTAAATCATGGAAACAGAACTCACTTTATTATTCACCCAATGCCTCACTTTCTTACACCTCATCTTGCCAAGAGTAGCCGTTCCTATACTAAAAAAGAATGAGACTCCGTCCAACGAAACCGTATCATGTAACCGTGTCTTGTGACTGTTCAGGGCCCAGTTGTTACCAGGACTGCATAGCTTTGTGTGCTGGCCAGTGTGCTAGCGCACAGCATCAAACAAGTGTGAGAATTTCCTTCACATCCAAGGTGGCATGTAAGGCTAACAGGAAGCTAAGTGTGGTGGCACTTAGAGCCTTCTTATTTGTGTTTAAGATACGGCCACATAGTTTGTGATTAAAAACTCTTCATATAAATAAGTTAGTTCCTCATGCACCTTCTTGAGGCCTGTGCCAGATGGATTATGTCCTATTCTACAGTGACTGTTTAAGGATTTTTGTACTCATTTATTGCTTAGAAATGTCCGGATGAGTCAGTACTTTAGGGCTTATGCATAGATAATGTGATATGGTAGATGAAAGGGTTTCATTCTCTTTGAGGTCTGATTTCCAGACTTTCCAATTAGTAACTTTTGCATTTGAAACCCTAACCCTAATCCACATTGAAGAAATGGCTTTCTGTATAGTCTAAGGGCAGAGACAACAAAGTGAATGGACCTTCTTTTTCATGTTTGATTAAGTCCCTTTCACTTTCTAGTCTTAAGATAGTTCTCCAGTGGCAAAAAGGAGTACATATTTTGTACCTATTTTAAGAATTAATTGACTTGGAGAAGAAAAGATATTGATAGGAGTTTGATAAGTTCCATGTAAATTATCCAGGCAGCACGCTATAGATGTTAAAAGAGAAAGAGAACACTTATCCTATGGTCAGTGGAGACTTTGGAGAAGAAGCAAAACTTGAATGATCCTTGCAGAACAGGGCAAGGGTACGTAAGTAGCATGCACTGGACATTGCATTGGCTGAAGGTCACAGAGGTGAGGGTCCGTTAGGATTTTCTAAAGAAATCCTGAACAAAGTCGGTGTGTGTGTGTGTGTGTGTGTGTGTGTGTGTGTGTGTGTGTGTGTACATGCGCCCATGCACATGCTGCATGTGCCCACAAGAAATGGGGAAATGGGAGAAATCACAGATTGCATCTAGGATAGTGATGAAACTTGTCCTAAAAGTCAAATGCTAGGTAGGGTAAGGTTTGGATAAGAAAGGAGGGGTTGACTTAAGAACACTTGTTATGAAATAGTTGCTGGAGTCATGAAGTATTAGGAATATGGGAGGCAGAGTGCCATCATGCATGGTAGAACTTAAAAAGGGAGGTTCTTGGGAGAAGCTGTAGTGTGTCCAAGAAAGACCTATTTACAGGCTTTAAATGTAAAGCCTTCTAGATTGAGCATGGAAAATGCTTTCCAGTACTTCAGGAGAAAGCCCACCTGAGCTTAGGAACTGAAGAGCTGTGGTAGGGTCCTATTGTGAGAGTAAACCCAGCACCAAGGGAGATATGCCAAGTGGATCTGGCACTAATATCCTTTCCCACTTGTTTAAGAGAATATGAACCAAAGAGCGTGGAAACGCATTCCCAACCCAGTTAAGTTCCCTGGTGTTGAAAGCCCCATTTCGTAGAGTGAACACCACCCACAGCACCATAGAGGGGCAGGGAATCCGGCTCTGTAATTGCACTTCCTTACGAACATATTTTATTCTGATAAAGTGTCCCGGTAGCTATCTTAATTAATTATATACAGTTCTAGTCACACCTTGAATAAACACTGTCTGCTTGGGTGGGCATAAAAGAATGTATGTACCGCATGTAATCGATCTGTGTTACATGTGTGTGCTTTCATTTAAACTGTCCCCTTTGCACCATGTAAATGTTCAGCTTTTCTATTCCGGTAGATTTGAATTGTTTGTGGGCTAAGAGAAGTCCTTTGCTGGTTTCAGACCCATCTGTGTTTACCCACCAGTGTACTGATATATTCATTCATCTCAGAGATTGTATTTGTCAGAGCATAGGATCAAGAGTTCTCAGGAACATGCTATGTTGAAGAAGAAAATACACAGAGGTATTGGTGGAATACTTAAGACATTCATGGAAAATTATGGTAGCATAGGAGACAAACATTTGATCCCTGTTATGTGGAAGGAACCATGGTAGGTGTAGGTCAGGGAGAAGGCCTGAAATAGTTCACTGAGGAGTTGAGTCTTAAATCATACATAGTGGTTGCTATGCATGCAGAGGTAAGGGTAGAAAAATGATGTTGCTGGGAGCAAAGGCAGTCTGTGCATAGGAGATTCTGTGTGCAAGAAAAAATGAGGCAGTATGGTATTGCCATAGCAATAAACAGAAACATAAATGAGTTTGAATAAACATAAACACAAATGGGTCTGAAACCAGCAGAGGGCTTCTCTTAGCCCACAAACAATTCAAATCTACCAGAATAGAAAAGCTGCACATTTTCATGGTGTAAAGGGGACAGTTTAAATGAAAGCACACATATAACACAGTGAAGGCAGAGAGGTGAAAAACGGCATTGACCAGGAGGTGACTGGACAGATCCATGCACAGTGCACATGAACTGCATTTCCTGGTCAGAGCAGGGAGACTCCAGATCTACTCTACAGAGTCTGGTGTGCCAGCATCTCAATCTTCAGTGCTCACTGGGAGAATGACTATAAGGGAGAGGAGACATTTTGGCAGCTAGTCCAGAAAGAAAACATGCAGGACCTCAATAGGAAGCATTGTGGGAATGGAGAAGGTAGGCAGATCTGTGGAAACCTGAACCTGCTCTTCCCAGAGCTGCTCAGGAAGGAGCAGGGATGGTGCTGAGTAACTAGCTGACCTGCCTGGTGTCTGATGACGTCACCTTGGAAAATACAAACTGGAAGACAGTAGAGCAACACACTCAGGTTTCCTACATGCCTGTGATATGTTTGGAACTGAGTTTAGATAAATAAAGTGAGCAGAGATAAGTGGATGGAAAGAAATACATCATTACCTATGACGGTCACCTAAGTACGTCTCCTTGTGAAAGTAAGAAAGGAGTACGCCATTGTTGTCGCTCATATCGTGGCTAATCCTTGGTTTATTCTTGCTCAATTGTTTAACTACCGCCTAGTGTTTGCATCATAATGTTGCCACATTGTCAGTAGGAATTGTTAACCAGTGCTTTTGCTATTAGGAAAAGTTCATATTTGGCTCTCATTCTGATTCTCTTGCATTTAACTCCTAGCACCTTCTACTGGGAGAATTTCAAACAATGCACGTTCTTCAGGTACAGGGGCGTCTGTGGGGCCTCCCCAGCCAAGTGACCAAGACACACTTGTGCAGAGAGCGGAACACATTCCAGCGGGCAAGCGGACCCCCATGTGTGCCCACTGCAACCAAGTTATCAGGTCAGTCAGTTCGTTTTGAAGTTTTCTTCAAAGTACTTTATACTAATGTGGGTCTTTTTAATGTTCTGTAACATGTAAAATTTTGTTAGTAAAAAATACTCTTGCTATCCTCTGTGTAATAGGATTACCATGCATAACCAACTATTTTGATGAAAAGTAACCCTGGGCTCCCTAAAATATTGTCAGTTAATTCATTTCTACCAGAAAAATAGAAAAATAATCTTTAATGTAGTAGCCCTTCAGAAATATTAAAAATTTGAGGCTTGAAGGGACCCTGAGATCATTTATCTCAATGTTATTATTTTACAAATTATACAAATGAGGACTTTCATTTATTTGAAAAATAACTTGTAACATAAAAGAAAGAACTTTGAGGCCTGGAGAAAAGATAGATTTTAAATATTCAATCCATAAAAGTAGACCTTTGTATCTGTTCATAAGTGCCTTAAGTATTAGAATGCATCTTTCAAGCATTTTCTTCAAAAATTATTTTATTGTCTCTTAAATTCCCCAAAGGGAAAATGCCCAGAGACGTTTTAAGCATATTGTATTACAGCTTACTGAAGCCCAGCATCCTTCTGAGTGGCCTTTCAGTGTTATAAGGTGTGCATATGAATGCTAGTCGCAGACATCTCACCAGAGAGACCTCTGTGGGCT